>NC_133806.1:15053234-15335734 GCF_043250625.1 Sebastes fasciatus
CTTGACACTTTGACACAGTTACACACAGCTCACTGATGGTCCCAGTGGCTCTGCATGGAAGAAATTCACAGTAAAAGTCGTCAAGATCTAAAAATTAGAGTGAAAGTAACATGAAAATCAAAATTCTCATTCCAAACTATAGTGTTTGCGAATACGGCTAGCCTGTAATAACGCTAAGAATAATCACAACAACAATTTTACATTAATGATGATCTGGTTAATTAGCAGTAATATTGCACAAAAAAATATGTGAAACATTTTCATAATAGCCCAAGGTTAATTGCGTTTGATCATTAACAAAATAAATCATTTCTAGCACGTTAAAATATCAAAATAGTTTTATTGTGAAAGTTCATTGTTGTTGTTATTATCACTCTGTTATTACTCATCTTCTTTTTGTTCTCAGTGAGGTTGAGCAGACTAAGTAACAGTGAACATGGAGGGAGAGATTTAGCTTTTCACCTCTGTCTGTTTTTCTATTTCCTGTTGAGCCGTACAAACACAGAGCTCCTCTCTATCTGCTCTCTTTCATTACTACCCATCATCCTTCTCTCCCTTCCTTCTCGCCTCCCCCTCTCACACCCTCCCTCTACACAGGCGTTGTCTTCCTATTGAGGGTGTTAGAGTTGCTCTCCCTGTCTCCCTTCAGCCTGTCCAGAGTCCCCATCCCTCGCTCCCTGTCTACGGTGGACGAGGTGAAGGGTGGAGGGCCGGAGCCCACCGAGTTGGGCATCGGCGCGTTGGAGTTGGAAGAATTGGAAGGGTTGTGGGACTTAAGCGAGGGAAGTGTACCACTCATCATCACCCCCCCTCCTCCTCCATCCTTTGGGAAGCAGTTGTGGAGCTGGTAGAGCGTGGCCCTGTCCACCGTTCCATACATGGGCGGCAAACCCCCCAGTTTGGGGTCACGGGACAACGTGTAGAGAGAGATGTCGCCTCCAGCCAGGGCCGTGTGCGAGCGAGAGTGGGGGTTCGGTAAAGTGGATACTGAGATGGGGCCCTGGGACAGCAGCGCAGAGGGGGGCAGGCCGAAGTTCTTGCCCCCACCTCCCCCTACGGGTGAGGGGTCTCGGGAGCGGGAGGGGTCAGTGGAGCGGGACGAAGAGCGGGAGCGGCGGCGGAAGCGGTAGCTGGGCAGGCGGAGCATGGCGTGCGTGGTGCTCTTGAAAATGTCGGTGCGCGAGCGGCAGCGCAGCTCCTTGTTCTTCTCGATGTAGATGTTGACAGCCAGCACCCCCACCATCTCGGCCATGATGAAGGACAGACCCCCGAAGTAAAAGGACCAACCGTATGAGTACTGCCACTTCTTATCCTCGTCCTTCTTCGGAGAGATGTCCCCCAGTGCGGCCGAGATGTACACGATCACACCAATTATGTTACTCAGACCTGAGGGAGCACAGAAATATTTACAAACGAGCTAAATAAACTCAGACAGACCAACTCACAGTACTAATAAACACATTTGTTTGACATGATGATTTGTGACATTTTCAATAAAGACAACTGGCAAGATGATGAACATCTATTAAACTGACAGTGTTGATAGTCTAAACACAACTAGACACTCCCAAACAAAGCATAAAAACTGTTAGGGCAAGTGATATTCTCCAGACCACCACTCACACTAGCAGTCACACACATATAACCACAATGCATATTAGTTACCTGCAGCCACGAAGAGGATTCCCGCTCCCAGGATGATGTTCCTTTTGCTCTTATAGAAACGACTAGCAGCGATGCAAAGCCCTCCCATCAGCAGCAGGATGGCACTGAGGATCGGGAAGATGTTGGAAGCCCTGACTACCCCTAAACAGACGAAAGAATAATGCTGAACAGCAAAAACTAGAAAGGAGTGTATATATGTGTGAAATGATATCTGAATATCTGGTTGTTGGACATTTCTAATAAGATTTTTACGACATCAAACCCTGTTTTAAATAGTATTTGTGTTTGTCATTATTTCCAGCAAAAGCCATTCAATGTATTTCCATTCTGTAATAGTAGTGGCAGCTTTCATTGTTAGTGGCGGAGTCCGCCATTCCCATGCTGGATTCAAATTGCAGCCTGGTTTCACTCCCAGGGCGTCAAATACCGACACACAAGACCACCTTTTGTGTCTGTATGAGACGCACTGGGCTTTCAACTAACTCCAATGTAAACCCATCCACGTCAGAGCAACGAGCGAGAAAGTCCGCAAAGGTTTGAAGGGAGACGAATGGTGGATGGGTCAAACAAACACAGGACCAAAAGTGGAGTTATTTTTACTGAAGACGTTATGTCACATGACGTATCTTGACGCAAATCTTCTGCATCAAGATACTAAACAACGTCGGGGGCTTCTGCCCAAGCGGCAAAATATGCCGAGTAGGGATGAGATCACATCCATTGTTACTGTTATTAATTTCATCTCATTGATACGAGTCTCTCTGTTGATTCTCCTGAAGTCATACCAGAGCCGTATTAAATTACTGCTAATGCAAACCAAACTTTTCCTACGGTTAATTCAATTGGCAAAACGCAGGGTGGCTTTTATTGTGAAGAAGTCACAGGAAATGCAACGTATTTGTTGCTGACCGTCATCTACAAAACAAGACAACAGCCTTTTTCCACAACAATTTCTTTCACTGTACTCCACTGTTGTGTGTTGTGGTATTTCTGACAGAGCAGCTGCTCATCAAGTGTTAACTGTAGTGTTAAACTGCGCTTGCCATTACCACGGCAACCGTGTTTGTCAACTGTCATCAAATCAACTGAGGATTACATTTTAAGGATTACAACTCCAAGTAGACCGAAACAACCAACAAACACAAAAAAGTGTTAACTAATACCACGTAACTCCGGTTTGGACAACACAAGGAGGATGCACTATAACAGCCACAGAGAAAATAAAAAGATTAAAGCTGCCCCATTAAAAATATACACATAATACTTGGTGAGGAAATTAATTACTCAGTCCTAGACACACGATTGAATCAAACCCTTCCCATGTGGCCTTCAGTGCTTTCAGCAGGTCTGCCAACCATGCACACACACACACACACACTCACACACACATTAACACTCTTCTCTCATCTAGGACAACTAGGCCACGGGAAAGAAAATGCCATCTAAATGCCAGCAAAATGCCTCTGCAACATTGTAAACAGAACACAAGCTTTTCTTTATGTATGCACGGGCTCACATGTAGCATATCATAGAGCAGAAAGATATCACTGCAGGGCACTGAGTACCAACTAGGGCACCCTGACTTTCTCTACACAATGTCACATGTTTATGTCTTGCAGAGATAATCTTCAGAGGAATGAGCAATAAAAACACCATGTTTAAAAAGTAATGGAAGGTCATTTTACACATTATATTCCTTCTCTCTCTTGGTTATAACCAGGCTTCTCTCTCAGTCATTCATCACCCATGCCTAGTAATGCTGGCATTGACTTACGTAGGACGTACTCTGCCCCATCATGGTCAAAGTCTGCATCTTCTGGGAAGTGGTTGATCTGAGAACACACTCCTCTCTTCACTCCTGAGATATGAGAGGAGAAACAGGGGTGACCAGACACAACAAAAGACAGGGACTCGTAACTGAAACCTTAAGAAAAGAGAACAGAAAATATCATCCTGAGGGACAAACTGATTGACACCTGAACACATATCTTTGTTAGAAAATCTCTGTTTTGAATCCAAGCATATTGTGCCAGATGATAAACTTCAACATAATAATAATAAGAACGCCACATAGGTTCTTCTAAATGCAAGTTAGTAACATCACATACATATACAGCACACACATGTAAATACATACAAGTATGACGACACACAGGCAGACAGATAACTACCCGCCGGGGTCTTGCATGTAGACAGACAGACGAACGGAGGGATGCACGCACGATGATGACAGCACACCACTGTTGCTGATGGATGGATTGTGAGAAAGATGGATGGAGGTGATGGAATGAAGAGACACAGACGGAGGGAGAGACGGACAGATGTGGGGTGAGCTGGTCTCTTTCTCACAGCTCTTATATTTCCACAGGTGGGTCTGTAAAGAAACGGAGGTACATCAGTTGAGCCACACGGTCAGTGTTATCATCCTCAGACACAGGCTCAACAGACTGTGTCAGGTGGCGTTCATACATTCATTCTATAGACATTAGTGTAAGTTGGCATTTTTGGCAGATTTCCTCTAGTTGCTAAAAGCTGGAGGACTGAACGCTGATTCCCTGAATGATTTACTGCACCTAAAACATTGAATCTCTACGAGCGCCTCATTACAGGACATATAATTCTGTGGCCGTATTAACTAGCTTCCCACGGAGCAATTTGACTTTGAAAATACATTTAATAGCGGTATATTATACGTCTATTTGTCTGTAGATGTTCAGTTTAGATTAAGGTTATTCAAGGTTAACAGTTATACTGTAAATGTGGGGTGAGGGGTCTATATCAGAGCTAATGCGTAGAGGCGATGTTGAAAAGACGTCTATTACTCAGTGGGTTGTTCTGTGTTATCCTCACAGCTTTATAAGTCAGGATGGCTAAGTGGTCTAAGGCGCTGCGTTCAGGTCTCTGGAGGTGTGAGTTTGAATCCCATTTCGACAATAATCTTTCACACTGGTTCCAATGCTGTGCACGCAACTGTTGTTCTCTCTTATGGGACATAATGTGCAATATAATCGACATAATCATGGACACTTCGAACCATATACCCTTACCTGTACTTCAGATTTTATATTGTACATATATATATATTGTATGAAAAGTATATTATAATAATATCCAACCCATGTTACCATTGTACGTTTCTGCAAACCACGGGATACAGTGAATGTTGACGTTTCTGAACCAAAAATACATTTCATAAATACGCTTCATATCAGCCTTGTATCACACTTGCAGAAACACACAACGCCACGTGGTTAATGTTGTGAAAACATCATGGTTTGTGTTAAGATAATAACTTACATTACGTAACAAGTGTAACAACCGTGTCAACAGTGGTCTCTTTGGGTGAAAGTCCTGTGTTTGGGTCGTGGCTAGAAGGTAACACGCAAATTGCGAAACTCTCGCAAGATGGTTAAGGTTAGGCACTGACCTTGTGTGGTTAAGGTTAGGTATTGACCTCAAATGGTTAAGGTTAGGATAGGTTGTCAGGCAGTGAGTCTCGTGAGAGCTTTTTGCAAGTTTTCGCAATTTGCAGGATACCATCTAGACACGACCCTGCGTTTGTTTGACCCATCCACCACCCCTTTTGCCTGCCCTTGGTGGACTTTCTTGTTTGTTATACTCATTATTATACAACGTAACTTTCAATAAGTTACTTTCAATCACTTGCTCTGCTTGTCACTAATTGTACTATGGCACTTGCTCTGACCGAATGCAAAAACGCCAACATTCAACGTATCCGTGGTTTGCAGAAACGTACAATGCCAAAAAAAATATCTGGAAACTGGGCTGCAATATCCACTTTTATATAATGAATAACAATAACTAATATACAGTTAATAATAAATTCAATGAACACATTTATAACCTGACGCTTGGTGTCAATAAAGGGGTACCTGAGTTCAGCTGACAGAGCTTTGGGGTAGGTTATATACATATATGCGCTATATGTATAAAAAACCTCAGACAAATAAAAGAAAGTAATAACTGGCAGGTAATGCAGTGCAACCCCACCTTCAGTAAACCTGCAGAGGGGCTGGAGAGGAGGACAGGACACGTCTCTATCCACAGCATAATGTGCCACCCACCCACGGGCATAAATCTTTTAGAGCTAGCATGTCCTGCATTTCCACTCCAGCTACACCTCACTGCATCACTGCACGACTACTGAGCATCTCTCTTGGCTGAATACTCCACAGACATCAAGGATACTTGACCTCTAAGCCATGCCAAGACACTGTCAGCTTTACTGCACCACAATGTGAGAGGAAAGACTGAAAGAGAGGAAGCTACAAGGAGGGGAAGAGGAGGAGAAACCAGTGAAAGATTAAATTTAATGTTTGGGGGAGTGAGACAGAGGGATAGCAAGGGGAGAAACTGAAAGAGTCAGGCAACGGAGGGAGTGGGTGGGGGTGCACTGCAGCAGTGCTGCAAGGGCTAGAGCTTATCTCTAATTGGCTGCTTTGCTATCAGGAAGCTTAGAGATGAGGACAAATTAGCTTTGTACAATGACCAAGCCCAGGATGGGCCGGGGATGCTTTATAAGCAGAGCCAAGAGGTTTTCCTGGAGACAGAAGTCTGCAGCAAAGGCACAGATCGCTAACTCACACCACCCCTTTGGCTGTAGCTGCTTCACTGTTAACTCCATCCCAGCCTTTACTGTTCAGTGTCAGCCAGGCAGTGTAATGCATAATGAATTAGCAGCTTGTGTTGCAGTGACAAGCTGAAGATTGAGGGATGGCCACTGCCAGTTTCTGTAGCTTCCGCCACTTGGAGTGAGAAGTCGATGGGCGTCAGGGTGAACATGGCGCCTTTTGTTTCAGCGCTTGAATTAAATTACTGCAGCCTGAATCAAACACAATGATTAATGGATTATTGTGAGTGAGGGTTACGCTTCAGTATCGTGTAATTATGCTGCAATTATGCAAAATTGTTTTCTTGTCACCATGGTACGGTCTAACAAGTCCGACTAGAATGTGTATATGTTGATGCTAATAATGATTACAGCTTCCTAAACAAAGCGTCCTAAGGTCAAGTGAAAGGCGGACACTGCTGAAGATGTTTGCACTGATCCCGCTTTGCAACATTACAGGAAATAAGAAAATAAAACCAACAACACATGGTGACTGACGGAAAAATATGTTTCCACTTAAAAGCTTTGACATTGCCAAGAGATTTTCATTCCACAGTAATGAGCTCAGTTCAGTTGGATCCATCACTACCTTCGGTGTCCAGTGCCACCCACTCCATTTTGGCGAGTGTTAAATAGTCAAATCACAGCGGAGGCAGAAAGACAAGAGTTTGTGATTATAACAAAGACTAAATACAGAAATCTCTACATTGTTGTGTGCTCATTCTGAATTATTCAGCAGGAAAATGGGCAAATATCAACCATCCTGACATAGACAAATTAAGACTAGAAAGAACACTTAAAGGAATAGTTTGACATTTTGGGAAATACGCTTATTCACTTTGTTGCAGAGAGTTAAGCTGGGGACACACCAACCCGACATCAGAGAACTAGCGGCGATGAAAACCGCCTCTTGCGTCGCTTCTCGTCGCCTTTGTTTTGGCTGACAAGTTGCACCTGAACACACCGCAAAGACTACAGCCGACGGCCAGTTAGCACGGACGTTCTGCGCCTGCCTGAGATGAAATAACTCTCCACACCAGCAGGCGGCGGTAGTCTGTATTCGTCATTCAAAAAGGGAAACCGGAAGACCGAGGACGGCAGATATACAAACCGTTGTTATGATACGCACATGAAAGAAAGCGGCGTTTGTCGACCATTTTCACACCACTCTCACTCACCATATAGCTTCATTCCAGATGGCCTCGTTGCTGTGAAAATATCCGTGTGTTGGAATGATCAGATGAGTTGAAGATGAAAAATTAGAAGAGCCTTCTGTGTTTTTCCTCTTGAATTTACTCGTTGGTTTGCTTTCCTCATGTTCGTTTCTCTTCTCATGCATTGATTCGTTTAAGCTGAACAGCCAATCAGAGTGATTTCTCTCATCAACGGGCTCCGCCGCAAATTCAACATGCTGAATCGCCAGAAAAACCTCCAACATGGGCAGACTAGAGCCAACAGTGCAGGACACACCAAAAAAACTAGGACGACGGACACATCTACGGCTACATCTAGCAGCCGGTTAGCTTAGCTTAGCACAAAAACTGGAAACATTGTCTGACAATTTGGGATGTTACGACTTGTCGTTTTTAAGCCTCAGTTTTTGTACGGATTAAACAAACAAGATATAACGTGTTGATTAGTGAGCTTTAGAGGGGCTGGTGGGTGGATTTGTTTACCTTTAGACAGAGTCAGGCAAGCTGTTTCCTCCTGTTTCAAATCTATATGCTAAGCTAAGCTAACTGGCTGCTGCGGTATCAATCTTCTCATTTAACTCTCAGCAAGAAAGCAAATAAGCACATTCCCCAAAATATGTTTTTGATCTTCAGTTTTCCCTTCTCACCCTCAGGTCCTTACAAGCAGTAAGCCATTTGTTAATTTACAATGGGGGGACGAACCTGGATCGTTTTGTTCATCCGCGACTAGCGAACCGCGAATGAGTCTTTTGGTTTCTGTATTTTAGCCATTAGTTTAGAGAATATTATAGATCCAAGACAAAACTGACAGATGGACGGGACTCCGAGAAAAAGACGCGATTACAGACCCGTCTGCTACTTCAGCACCACGGACAGCGTCACGGATATATACAATATAATGCACAGCACAGTTAGGCTGCTTATATTTCAGAGTTACGGTCGGGCCATAGGTTCTAACTTGTACAAACAGATAAAGGATCAATGAGTCAGGCAGACTAGACTAACATATTCAACTAAACAACCCCTCTGAACCGGCACTCTCTTTGCTACTAGTGGATGGAAAGGGGGGATGGCAGGTTAACAAGGGGGATGCACTTTGGTTATTTTTCTAACAAGGGGGATGGCATCCCCCCTCGTCCCTCCTCACCTACTGTCTACAAGTCCTGAAAGCAAGAATGTCTAGTCTGACTATATTTGGATCTGCATTAAATGCTAAATGGCTAGAAAGAGCTGTGCTTCCATTTATTAGCTTTCTCTGCACCCTTTTCACTGAAATCAACAGCCTCAACCAAAGCAAACTTGTTTCCGAATGCATCCCCTTCAGTCTAAATCCCACCGCAACTTCTTCTTTACCTTCCAGGCAGCATATCCTCCACAGTCCAGAGTGGGTGAGTGCCCCGGGATCCTTCTTGTCCTTGTTATGGGGGTCGTCCTGGGTAACGTTGGCTGTGCTGTTGCAGATCATGGCACGGGAGTACAGCCAGTAGTCCGTCCCTATTGCCACCGTCATCAGGCCGAAGGCAGCGAATGCCCCGACGGTGGTGAGAAGGATCTGGATCCCCTTCTCACACACCATGCCTTCACAGAAGGAGGAAGGGAGAGAGAAGAGGTTGGCCAAGTTAGTTGGAACAAGAAAGAGTGGAATAACTAAGCAGAAGTGTGTTGACAATCATACACAAAGTGCCATTTATTGAAAAACGCGGCAAACGTTCAGGTGAGATGATGAGGGGCAAGAGGAGGTGAGGGGCACCGGTGGGAGGCAAAGAGGGAGGCGATGAGAGAAGGCGAGAGCGAGGAGGAGGCGGATGTGGGAGGTGCATAAGTGGCTCTATGATGTGTCCTTGGAGGAGAGTTGGATGACTCTGCTGACTCCGCTTAACAAGACAGAATTGATGTGAAACACAACAGATCACACCCTCCCAATCTCGGTGTACTCCATATTCATGACCCTGACACCATTTCCCCCCTCAGAATCAGGAGGGCTGGAGATGAATACACAAACACACACAAACACACACAAGATCACCTTGTACACCTTTTACATACTAACATGCATGTATGCTCTCACACAAATAGCATCATACAGCTCGTCACAGTGACCCATGCATGTGTGAGATGCATTGAAGTTGCCTCCGTGGCCTATAATTGTAGATATTCTCTACCATGTTCAGCATCAAAAGTTTCCCTTCTGTTAATACTGATTCTGAAAGACACTGAAGCAAAGTCTCAACCAGTCAAGACTTACCTGACGGCGTGTTTCTATCCTTCGACTCAATTTTGAAATCTTTCTTTTCCTCGTCAGTGAAGAACGTGCTGTCCCCTCAATCCGGACAGCATCCATCGACTGTTTTCACCCGCTCCCCTCTCTCCTTCTTGCACTCGTTCTCTCTCTTTTGCCTCTTTCTCTTGCTCTCTCTCTCTTTCTGTCTTTCTCGCTGGAAAGCTGCTTCTGGTGGAGGTTGTGGCTTGGACGGTTGTACCGCTCTCCGTCCGTCCTCTGTTAGCAGAAAACTTGCACCATGGTCACGGCTCTGCTGCTGCTGCACAAAAAATAAAGCAAAAGACAGGGGGATTTTATTAGTTTATGTAGCAGTATTACGCCATGAAGTTACAGATGAAAAGAAAAGAGGCATATTCAATATTTGTATTGCAAAGAGTTTAAATAAGAATATAATTAGAAGAATAATCATTCAATCAGAGCTGCAACTATTCGATTGATCTGATGACTTTTTTATATTTTTGTGTTCAGATTTTATTTAAGGCTGATTTGATGCCCGCCTTTCTCAATTTAATCCTCATCCTTTATTTGCCGCTTTGTAATTTTTAGAGCTGAAACAATTCGACAGAAAATGACCAATCAATTGTTTAAGTAATTTTTTAAGCAAAATTACCAAATATTACAACATAGTTCCAGCATCTCAGTTTTTAGGATTTTGTTCTTTGTCTTACGTGATAGTAAATTGGAAATCTTTGAGTTTTTACCTGTCACTTGAAAAAAACAAGCACTTTGAAGACGTCACCTCAGTCTTGAGGAAAGTGTAATTGAAATTTTCACAATTTTCACAATTTTATAGAACAAATTAATAATCTGAAGATTAATTGATAATGAAAATAATTGTAGTTGCAGCGCTAGTAAATGTTCATGTTGGTCTAAATGTATTTTTGCATATGCTTTTGTTGTCCTCTGTACACAGGGCGCCCATGCAAAAGAGAGTGGACTGCTCTCATTGGGACAAACTATAAATAAAGGTTTCATGAATGAGAAGACATCGTTTGGTCTATTTAAACGTCAAAAACCAGTGAATAATGCCTTGTTTCACTTCACTGACACCCATGGTGATGTCTTCAAATGTCTTTGTTTGTCCAACTAACAGTCCAAAACCTAAAGATCTTTAATTTAAAACCCCGAAAGACAAAATAAAGCAGTGAATCCCCACAATTAAGAATATGGAAACGTGGGAATTTTAGAGTTTTTATTCTCATTTTTTATTGGATAGATTGCCAAGCAATTTTGTGCAGACATTTATGAACTTCAGAGGTGTGACTTTGGTGATCCTCTAACTTTTTTTCTAGTGCTACCGTTACCTTGACATGTTTTGCTTTTATGAATTGTAATAATTTTGGTGATCCCAATTTTTTAATTAGCGCCATCATCAGGTCAAAATCATAATTTGTCCAATACTTTGATTTAATATCTGCAAAACTAATGACATTCCCATCAGCCCCAGTTGTGTTTTGTGCTAAATAGCAAATGCTAGCATGCTAACATGCTCAACTAAAATAGTGAACATGGTAGACTTCATACCTACTTAAAATCAGAATGATGGCATTTTCATTGTGAGCACGTTAGCATGCTTTTATTAGCATTTAGCCACTGCACCTAAGCCTCACAGAGCTGCTAGCGGGGCTGCAGACTCTTGTTGCAGATTAATTTTCTGTCGATTGACTTATCAACCCATCAGCTCTACATTCTACACTGCAGATGCTTTATTTAAACGTTGCAGAACCATATTGCAACGGTGTTAATACAGATTAGAGTAATTATAAGTGACAGTATTACAGGCTAAAGACAGAATGACTCCAGAGCGAGTTGTACTGCATCTAGCCTGAATAAGAGGAGCAAGAGGGGGAGGCAGAGAGGACCAACCCGACATTGTTACCATAGCAACATTGAATTCCAAAGTCTGGATCAGCATAGAGCGAAGGGGGGGAAAGGGAGAGGGGCAGGCAAGAGATAGAGGGAGAAAGAGGCAGAGAGAGAGCAAAGCAGAGAGAGGGCAGAGAGGAGAGAGATGGGAAAGAAAGAGGCAGAAATGAGGGGGGATATTTCAAATCACTAGCGTGAGTGTTGACTGTGAAACCCAGACAGACACACAGACAGACCAGTGCGCTAATGCTCTATCAATAGATTTGTGTGTGACCACGGGTTGGTGACACAGATGCTGCCAGATACACACACACACACACACATGCACGTGCATTCACAAACACACATGAATAAAGACAACACGCCATCATTACTAAAGAGAGAATGAGAAGTAGCCGCTCTATTAAGGGGAAAATATGAGGATACGATAAAGCAGCGCGCATTATTCAACAAACATTATTTAGCAGACATAATGCAGTGCAGTCAAGTCTGTTAATATTTGATGATGCAATATGGCACCATGATCAAAATAGGTTACATCCTGTTTGCATTGTGAGACCCAAAACAGAGCTGCCTCAGAGACAGAAGGAGAGATGGAAGGAGAGACGGTGTGGTGTGTGTGTGTTTTCTATGTGTGTGTGCACATTTCCTCTCCAGTGCATCTGAGGATGGGTCTAGTCCAATCTTATTGAATCCCAGTAGGCCTAATGTTCCCCTCAGTTCGACAGTTAGCCTCGTATCTCTGCGTTCAGGCTCCTTATTATGTAAACTGTCAAATGACACCACCACAGTGTGGCTTATTTATACATTGTGGGTTCATATGTGAAAGCAATGCGATTGTGCATGTGTGTGTTTGTGTAGTATGACCTTCCAACCCTATCAACATACTGCCTCTCCCTGAGGAAAATGCATGTCCAGAAGGGATTACACTATCTCCAAGGCCTAAAAAATGCAGTATCTAGTGTGTGTGCGTGTGTGTGTGTGTGTGTGTGTGTGTGTGTGTGTGTGTGTGTGGTCTTTGACTCCAGTATTTAATGAATGACCTTAACAATAACCTACTAAGTCATTCCCCCTAGCAACAACTCCCCTGTGTAGGAGATCATAATTGTCATTTAATTATCTGTAATTTCTATTTTCCACTAATAATTAAGAAAGAGGGGAACGAGGGGAATGAGAGCAAGGGAGCGTGAAAGAACAAGAGGGCAAGAAAAAAGAAAGAACGTGTGAGAGTTTAACTAAATGGTTTAGTCTAAGGGACTGTACAAAAATTACTAAGTGGGGAGAGGGGGTCAGAAAGGGGTGAAGGGTATTGCAATTTTTCTTTTGGCTCAGGGTAAGATAGTTTGGTTTTTGGGGGGAGATAAATTCATACTTTATTTCTGCCTTTCTTTGCGTTATAGTAAATGGTTACATCAAAGAGACCTTATAGGTGCAATTTGCTATATGCAGATGATAACTGTTCTGTCTCTGTATCAGGGTTTTGTTAACGTGAACGTTAGTGGCACACAATAAACATTGCTTAAAGATATTAAAGTTTACATCAGGGTCCACAGTGCTCCTCATCTCTACTTGAAGCTAGTGGCTCGAGGCTACATTAGCCGCTAGCTTAACACACCCGAATCTCCGACCAAACAGTCGGCAGTCAAGTTGCTTTGTGAGTAATTTAGGCACCAGGTTAAAACTGTCCATCATTTTCAGCCCGTTCTCATTCTCAGGGCATCAAATACTGACGTGTTGTCACAGCCGTCGGCCTTCGATCCCGCCGCACAAGGCACCCTTTAGCGCCGGTATGCGATGCACCAGGCTTTCCATTAACTACAATGTAAACCCATACATGACACAGTAGACGCTCTAAGAAGTGCTGTGGTGACGTAGTTTATAGAGCGAAAAGACACACAGGGCGGACGGGAGAGGTGGTGGATTTGTCCAACAAACGCAGGGCATTTAGCAAGTGTTTACTGCGACCGAAAAATGATGCCGAGGGCTCTGACAGAGCGTCAGTATGTGACGAGTTGACAAGAGAATGTGTTGGTCTTTTTTACAAAGTGAAACAGAAGGTTCATCCAGCCTCGCCACCTCAATAATTTTCATATAGTCCCTAACGGCAACAGATTTGGCAGGGCCGATGAACATTTTGGGTTACTTGTAGATTTAGAATATTGGTCGATTTAAAGAATATAAGGACATGTTTGCCTTTTCCTTAACTCTGAGCCTCCCAGAGCTAACATACTCTTACAGTGATGCTTCTATAGTATGTTTGCAACACTCAGAGGACTCTGGGCCAGCCAGAGGCCAATTAGCTGCAGCAGGATCTACTGCAGCAACAAAGGCCAAGGGCTTCGCTTTGGGAGCTAGCTGCTACAGGGACCATTACGGGACCAGGCCCTCACTTGTCAGAAAACTTCAGATGTAATCAGATCTACCTGCGTGACTCATTCCCAGCATGGCAGAATACCTCGTATAAAATATAAGCACACCCAATGAGTTGTGGCTCCAATAATGCCGCTATAAATCACACAGGAGATTTGAATTTTGTAGCAGCTGCTCCATTAGCTATTCATTGCATAAATCAACTACCAAACTGCTTGTTGAATAAATGATGACATCTGTAATAAGTTTTTCCACACATGTGAAAGGCAATGATCCTGTGAGGGCGTGTGTAGATACACAACTCCGATTCAGCAGCACAGTCACACTGCATTGGCTGTTGCTTGTCCAGGAGAGGAAGCGAAATCCGGGATGTAGTTAGTGAAAATGACATAATACTGATTGCTTGACCAAGAGAAAAAAAATGCGCTAGGCCTACTTATGATGACAGCTCTAAAAATACAAGCAGCGTATTCTATTCTAAGTGCTTGATGCAAACATGCTTAAATATTCAGAGTCTGACTCTTGGTAGCTGAGACGATTTCTCTCCTTAATCATGAGAAAAAGCTACACACCTGAGCTCATTGCTCATTGAGATCCCACAGCTGGCTAACACACACACATTTACATCTCCACACACTCACACACAAGCAGGTGCACAGAAAAAAAAAGATCAACACGCAAACAAACCCTTGGCATGGAAGCACATATGCAGCCGCAAACCCCCACAACTGTCAAAATGATGACAATAAAATCATAAAATAGGTCATCTTTAAAAGGCACTTCAAAGCGTAGCAGTATTGCCATTAAGCCCATGTGAAGAGTCCACCAAGATCCTCCGACTGCATGTGACCAACTCTCTGCCTGTCTGAGCAGAACAGCCCGAGGAGGCAGTGACAGTAACACCTTGGTCTAAGAGGCTCCCAAAATAAAGTGTCTCTGGATGACCTGACGCTCATGAACCCATGAACATATGCTTAAACACATGGGCACGTGCAACCATGCACATGCATAAAGACGCTCCTAGTAAAGTAACAGCAGATCTAACTCAAGATGGCTCTTTAAATTTGTGTTTTTTATACAGAAAGAAGTGTGTTAATTTATTACACCGCCATATAAGAGCAGCAAATTAATTAGAAAAAGAACTGAATATTTGCAGATGTCACAGCTACACAAAAAGACCTTAACAGCCCTTAACACAGACAGTACGGCTGCAACTAATGATTATTTTAATTAATGATTGATAATTAAATTTGTAAGATGTCCTCAAACTCAGAAATATACCCATCACAATTTAAACGAGTCCACGGTGATGTCCTCAAATCACTTGAAGTGTACGACAAAAAAACAAAACCCAAACATATTTAATTTACAATGATATAAAACTGAGAAAAACAGCAAATTCTCATAATTGATAAGGCAAACGTTTCTCTGTTTTGCTTAACAAATATTTAATAATATGAATGAATGAATGTTTGTGTGAAACAAAAGAAATATATATATTTTGACATTTTGAGGATGTATGCGAACTTGCTTTCTTGTGGAGAAAACATGAGAAGATCAATACCACTCTCAGTCTTTTATGCAGAGGTTGGCTAGTTGTTTCCCCCCCTTTCCAGTCTTTATGCTAAGCTAAGCTAAGCTAAACTAAGCTAAGCTATGAGACTTTAGGCTATAGTTTAATATTTTAGCATCGATCTTCTCATCCAACTCTCAGCAAGAAAACCTCAGAAAAAAATGTCAAACTATTCCTTCAACTCAAGGTCCACTAACTAGCCTTTTCAATGGCTTTCAACCCCATCTCATAGTCTTCATTAGTGAATAAAGTTTATCACAAATGAAAACTGAACAAGCTCCTTCTGCTGAGGAAATGTGGTTAAAAGCTTCAGAAAAAAAGCTAATCAGTAGACCTTGAGTTAAGATTTTTTTTTTGTGAAATCAAAATGTTGTCAATTAATTTTCTGTCAGCGAACTGACTGATTAATCGACTAACCTTTCCAGATATTTACAGCTATGTCATTCATTTGTTTATTTGTAGCTATATATTAAAGTGATACACACAACCTTCTCTGAACTATTTGGCATAAGTCCCTGAAATGGTAAACATGCTGAGGATCTTTATCGTTTTAATATTGTATAGTATACATACACACCTACAGCCTGTTGTAATGAGTGCAGAGGCTTTGGTCGCATGTTGTGCATCTCCAGTCCATTGAGCACGCTCGCCTGTCAGACATGCTAACACTGTGTCTGCTGTATGTTTACACTGCATGCCTCTGCACAGACAGGTTGCCTACAATATATCATTGACACGATACGGTTCAATCACAGGCTCTTAGTTACAACCCTGCTCTCAGAGGCTGCGCTAACCTGAGCGGAGCACTTAAAAACACCAAAGCTGGAGGTTAATTGATGCATGGGTCACAGCCATTGAGACGGGAGTCAATTAGAAAGCTTCGGATAAAAGCCTCCGCTCACTGGAATCATAAGCAACGTTGTGTACTGAATCAGCAAATACAGGAAGCTTGTGTTTAGTTTGCACTCCTTTGAGTACAATCAGTTTCAAATTTACTTAAAAGTAGAGTAAATATGCAGGAGTTTGTTTTACTGACATTGGTGCAGCGATCAGAAGCTACACATGTATGTGATTGGACGGTTGTATTTTGATAATTAGACCTGTTATAGGATCATATTTAAATTGAGGTATCTGAGTCTGTTGTACTCCCTGAAGAGAGGAAGGAACATTGTGAAGCCTTGTTGCAGACCATCAAGAAAATTGCAGCAAAGGCATTGATCCTCTGAAGAATATAGCTACATGACAGATGTGATGATCGTTGCAGAATTGCTCCTCCTCAGAGAGAGAAACAGAGAGTAAGGACGGCTAACGGCCATTCAGCTATGAAATAAAGAGAGAAATGGCGGGGCAAAACATTTAGAAGTTGCAGACATTGTTTCCGATTGTTCTGGACCGCTCGTGCATTAGATGATTATGATTTGGCCGGCGCTAAAAAACAACTAGAGCCTGTGTGGGCTACGCACCAGTACTGACTGCAATGAGTCACCTTACAGCGTAAACAGCAGATCTTAAAGGCGGCTGAGGGGTTTTGAAAGCAATCCAAAATCAACAAGAGACAATCATCAAGGCCACACACAGTACAGAAGGTGTTTACTACGTAGGAGGCGGAGGGGCTGAGGGGGCGTGTCCAACAGACGGCGGGACAGACCACACCTCAATGAAAGACTCGCTGATCATTGGTGGAGAGGCGGGCCTTTAATGGCAGCACTATGACCCAAAAACGTACACTATGTCGTCACTGTTTGGAACATGTTTGATGTATCACTGCACGTAGGTTAGCCGAACATGCCCTTTAAGGTGCAAGTATGTGTACACTTATACTGTCATAAAAAGTCCTGTAGTGATTTAATATTTATATGAACACCATGTCTTACGATGCGTCTACTGAGTTGTACAGAATGGCGATTAATCAATTGTGCAATTATAGGAGCAGTGTGTAGGATCTGACAGTATGTAGCGGTGAGGTTGCAGACTGCAACCAACTGAAGCCTATCCCGTGTGCCAAGCATGTAGGGGAAATACGGTGGCCGACGTGAAAACGCGAATGGCCCTCTCTAGAGACAGTTTCTCATCACAGTAGCGTAGGTCATTTGGAGCAGAGCTAGTGTGTAGAGTGTGTGTGTACGTGGAAAGTGAGTGGTGAAGCAAGAGAGAGAGAGAGCGGCGGCGACGGGAGCGAGTAACGTTATCGACTCTGACCCAAGCAGGAAAAGATAACAGTGTTAGGTTGGTTGTGCACATGGCGGACTCCGTGAAGAGGACGCGTTACCTGTGTAGATATAAACGTCTCATTCTAAGCTAATGATAACGATTCTTATTATCAGGTGATTATACACTAAAGAAAACTTGGTTATTAACATTATATTCCATTTCTGCCAGTAGATCCCCCTAAATGTTGCACACTGATCCTTTAAGTTTCTCATCCACAATATCTACCGATCTACAAATTGCATCTTATTATAATGAAACAAACAAAAACTGCTTTTTAACTATCAATCACCCACATATTGACACCAGCACTTTACGGGTAACTGCTATGATGTAGCCTAAATATCAAAAGTTCAACTTCATCGGTGGCTGTGGCACACTGGCCACATCAAGTGAGAGCTACTCAAGTTCGATCTGCATTAACCATAAAGGAGCAGGTGCTGCTGCTGTAAAAAGGAAAGACCAGTCAGTCCTCATGCTGAAGAGATGCAGCACCTAAATCAAAAGCTCAGCTCAGAGGGGAAAAGCTTGTGCTATAACTGCCTTAAACCTGCAGGTAGAATGTTTTTGGCATCATTGGGCAAAAATTCCATAATAACCTTTCAGCATATTGTAATTCAAGTGTTCTGAGAGATAACTACTTCTGCTCCTCCTCATGGCTCTGTTTTCAGGCTTTAAAAAAATCTAGCCCGTGACGGAAGACTTTGGTCAATCACAGGTCATTTCAGAGAGCGAGCGTTCCTATTGGCTGTTCATTCAACGGAGGCAGCTGTCAATCACTCGCAAACTCTGATCAAACGGTCAAACTAGGCAGCGCTGATCATATATGAATCAATATTCTGTTACTGTAATGCCTATCTCTCACCTCAAATGTTCTCAGAAACATCTTGTAGTGTTCTGTTTAGCTGTAAAATGAGAAAGTTTGCTCCGGCTGGTGGGCGGTGCTTGGTATTTCCTCAACTGATCTCAACATGGCTGCCGGGTCACAAACTTTCTCATTTTACAGCCAAACAGTACACTACAAGATGATTCTGAAAACATTTGAGGGGAGAAATAGGTGTTACAGTAACAGAATATTAATTCATATTTGATCAGCGCTGCCTAGTTTGACCATTTGATCAGTTTGTGAGTGATTGACAGCTGCTCAGAGACGGCAGGCTCCAGCTCGGCTCTGATTGGTTGTGTTCCTCCGCTGTGAAATCTTGCAGATGCCATTAGGAGCACCGGAGGACACCGGAGGACACCAGAGGACACAAAGGCACATGTTTTTGATCAGATTACCTGTCTCATGCACTACTGTCAGGACATAATGACCGTTTTATAAAAATAACTTTTTTTTAATCATATGTGCTCCATTTCTACCTACTGCTCCTTTCAATGACCACATTTAGCTATGTCCCATCAGATGATGATAATCATTCAGAGTTGTACCTGCTGCAGCCCCGGTAAGGACAGGTATATAACTCACCACCTTGTTTTTTGACTCCTGAATGCTGCAGTGCACACACTCCTATAGCATCTATTTCCCTCCACCTTTAGAACCAGATGTGATCTGAGCTTGTGATAAAAAAAAAATGAATGATTGATAAGGTGCCAGATGTTTGGTGCCCTTTACCTCTGGATCTGTCAGGTCAGACACACTGTCGAGAGGAGAGAGAGAGAGAGAGAGAGAGAGACAGTAGGCTGAAAGGAAAATGAATCTCATCAGATAACATGATGTGGCCCAGGTCCAACACGAAGCTAAGATGCTGGCCCTGCTCTGAGAGGAGTCCAGCAGCTGATGAGACACATAGAAGCTCGGAGCTGCAGGGCTGAGAGCGTGCAAAGCTCCAGTATAGTGCTGCAGACTGCGGTGCATTCATTAATAGAGCAGAGCAGGCTACACACATCAGCCTGCCTGCCTGCAGAGGCTATACACGGTGGAAAATGGACGCCTAGCATCAAGCGGCCGGTACACAGAGAAAACTCACTGGGACTGACTGGGGACACAAATCCACATCCACAGAAATCACCTCCATCTCAGCACATACAACAGATATTTCAGTCCTCACACCTGCGGTGCGGATGCAGGGAGAGCTTCAAACGAGCTATTATTATAAGGGGCTTTCATTTGCATAATAGACGTCGCTAATTATAGGCCCGCGGAAATAGGTGGGGGAAATTATCATTCAGCTTTTTAATCAGAGAGAAGTGGGCACAAGTGAGAATTATTATCATTATTTTGTCCTGTAAAAAATCCTACATCTACACTGTCAGTTAAGTTGCAAGAGGAGGCAACGTGAAACAAATCAATGTGGCGTGTAAAATTACACTGAATGAACTGTGATGCATTAAAGCTGCAAAGTGAAAACAATAATTATTAATCATTAAAATAAAAGAGAAAGAAGCTGGTCTTACCTGCAGGCTTCTTTTGTGTGTTTTTTTATTTCAGATGTTCGCAGCGCGTCGCACTCCCAAAGAGAGAAAGAGAGAGGAGATGGAGGGAAAAAAAGGAAGAGATAGGAGGCTGGACGGTGGATGATGGGCTGAGAGCAAAAAAAATAAATAAATAGAAAAAAGGGGGATGATTATAGAGCTGATGGGAATAAGAAAAGCACGCGAGGAGACTAGAGAGAGTCTCAATTCCTGATTAAATTTAAATCAGCCAGCTGATGGAGAGAAAAAAGGGTTGCATTAATAAAAAAAAAAAGGCTAATACAAAACACGTCACTGAACAGGGATTTGTCTACAGTGGATGTGGATGTGGCCGCTGCTTGTGTGTGTACTCGGGGAGAATGCGTCTCACCCCCTCCCTCCGGTTGGACGAGCTCTCTCCTCTACTGCCTCTCTGTCTGCTCCTCTATCTCTATCTCTACTCTGGGAGCGAGACGCAAGCAACTTGTCGCATCCCACCAAAACTCCTCAGTGATGTGAACGATGACGGATAATGTCAGAATCGACACGAGATCAAATCCAGTATGTTGCAAGATCACCCTCCTTTCATCTCATCTCATCTCTCTCTCTCTTCCTCTATCTCTCTCTATCATCCCTCTCTCACTCCTCTCATCCCTCACTCTCTCACTTTCTCTGTCATCTCTCTCATCTCTCTCTCTCTCTCTCCCTCTTTCTCTCTCATCTCTATGTCATCCCTCTCTCTCATCTCTCTTTCTCTCATCCCTCTCTCTCTCGCTCTCATATTGAAGGTCTGCATGTGCTTATTGGAGCGTGTGCCGCGCGCAAAGGGCCATGCGTTTGTAAGTAGCCCACTATGTCCAGGTTATTTATATATATATATATAATATAAGCTATATATGTGTTATTGATGTTTTTCTTTTTGCTGGAGAGCGACTCGATGGAGCGCCTGTGGGACACTTTTCCTCTGTGGTGGTGGTGGTGATGATGATGATGGTGATGATGATGGGGGCCGCGCTGGTAGTTCTGGGAAATGCAGCACGAGCGCAGCCCTGCAGAGAGAGAGAGAGAGAGAGAGAGAGAGAGAGATGAGAGAGAGAGAGAGAGAGAGAAAGAGGAGAGAGAAGAGAGAGAGAGAGAGAGATGTGTTAAATCATGGAGTCAGATATCTACAGGTCAATATTTGTGCATCAATATGGATGGACAGAAATTCAGCAGGAGCCATATAATAATAATAATAATAATAATAATTGTGATAATTGACTATCATTTAGCTATAATTATTTAGTCTTTAGTGATGAAGGATCTGGCTGTTTGTAATAATATAGACTGGATTATGTCATGCACAGATCTATAAACATGGAGCCGGTGGCTGGTCGCACTGCACACAGCAGTTAGGATGCACAAAACTGAGCGGACAATGACCTTCAATAGCTTTAAAATGGCTTTGCTGCCCAGTTCACCCCTCTCTCTCTTTTTCTCTCTCTCTCTCTCTCTCACACACACACACACATGCATGCAAACACACACACACATAGAGAGGGTAGAGGGAGAGCTGGAGAGAGCTAATACAGAGTGACAGGTCTTTCATGCAGTAATGGTGATGGTGAAAAGAGAGATCCACTCAACCCCACACTGACACACACAGAGAGTCAAACACACGCACACACTGACACACACACACACACACACACACACACACACACACGCATACACGCATACACAGACAAACAAAAGAAGCAAATACACACACGCGTTCAAACACACTATCAGTGAAAAGCACATTATTACAGAAAAAAGTGGCCACACAACAACCCACAAGTCACAATTTAATCTCAATTGTTTACACCAGCAGTCAGGCTTCATTCATCAGGAGAGATGAACTCACATGCACGCACGCACACACACACACACACGCACACACACACACACACACACACACACACACAGTCCTAGAAGTCAGACAGCAGAGTGCTCACGCTTTTTAGTTTTATTGACCTGTGGATGTTTGATGTCTGACTTCCTAATGTAAAACCTCTCACTCTGCCTCTCTTTCTCTTAAACACACATTATTATTTACAATTTGCATCTTGCTTTCAAATTCTATGTAATTCTGGATTATATTTCAGATAGGAGTGAGTTTTCTGCTAGATTTCAGATTGTATTTTGTCTCTATTTAATTTCCCCCTTGTTGATCAGAAACTTAAATTTAAATTATTATTATTAATAATGTATTATTCCCCTTCATGGCTCATTCCCTCACTTTACTCTCTTTTTGACAAAACAAGTACTTTTTTTTAATTGTATATTTATGTAATACAGACCAGATTTCAGAGAAGCTGTTTAAAATTCACGTCCCTTTAAGTGAAGTTACTATATATTACAATTCATTCTAATATCTTTAATGCTGTTTTTTTAGTCCCAGGCCGGTTATGATAAACAATTACAAACCTTCATGTATACACAACCACATATGCCAACAAACGCAGCAAGTCACGCACAAACGCGTACACACATACAACAGCCTGATCAATTGTTGCCCTCAGGCTGTGGTGGCTTGCCGTGACTGAGGAGGGAGCCTGGTTAACACCCAGTGGTTCACCGCAGTGCAGTGTGCATTCACTTATAGTTCCCTCCATCACCGAGGCCAGCCAGGAAAACACTCTTTATGTCTCATATTATTAGAAGTGCATGCTGGGCTCATATCACTACAATTCATGTCAAAACGAGGGCTTATTTTTCAGTTATGCAAACCCCTTTCACAGCAAAACTGAAACATTAGAAACAAACAGAAAATATAAAGATAGAAATTCAGAAGCAGAAAACCAGAGAGGGCACACAGGGTGAAATGAACCCATGTTGGAAGTTTTATTCATGTTTAGGGTGAAAGTGAGTGACAGACGTCAACACTTTCAAGAACAGTGATCTTAATCACAACTGCTATTGAATTATGTAACTCAAGATTATACAGTTCCATTGAAGCGTTGAAAAGCATTTGTTTTACCCATTTTTTCTTTACAAATATGGTCATGTGCAAGAAGTCCAGGCTTTAATGCGGAAGCAAGCACAGCTACACCCTTTTTACGTAATCATGTAGAGGCAAAGAAAGAAGCTGGGGGTAGTAGAGAGGGAAAAACAAAGAGGTACAGGGATGAAAAAGGAGAGCACTGCCGCAGTTTAAGTGGGATAATTATCAAATGGTTCCTAAAGGAAGAAACAGAGCAGCTGTCCGCAGTCACAGAGGTCATGATGGGGTCAGCAGTAGTCTGAAGGTTAGAGAGGTGGATTTTAACCAGAAGGTTTAGATGCCTATTGGTTGGGAAAAATCTAGAAAGGGAAGTACTTTGATCTTCTTCAACATGAGGCGCCCTTGAGCAAGGCACTTAACCCCCTAACTGTAACAGCGGAGCCAACAACAGAAGGCTGCAGCTACACTGGGCTTCACCTCAATATGAATTTGTGCGACTGCATAAACAAAAAAAGCAGGGCGGTGATGAAGAACCATGTGCTGCTTGCTCAACAAAACCCTGTATTAAGGTGAACATATGATATCTCCATGATCTCGAGTCTGATGTATGATTTCACATCTTCTGTAGGACATCAGTGTGTTTCCCTCTCTCCAGCATCACAGTGATAATGAAAACCAGCCATTACACCAATGACACGGTGGTTTAATTCTCATTACAGAGATATTTATCGTATCGACATATGCCTACGCATGATGTGCCTTAAAAACAAGCAAACAAAGCTATTCTAAATTTAAATACCAGTTTTTTTGATACACAGGTCTTTAGATTACTACTCTGCATCTTTGAGATACTGTACAGTATTTAAGAGCAACTTAAGGTTCTAAAGCATCTGAAAATATATCACTTACTACAAAATAAAACACAATATAACCCTATTTGGTTCAAGTGCACGGCAAAGTAGGTTAAAATGTCCCACAATGTGCTATGCAGCATTGTGATGTTGAAAGAGTGCTACTCTGACCCCTGTGGGATCATCCACAAATTCTCATACTAGATAAATCAATTAGTCCATCAAAACAAAACAAAAAAACCAACACTATTGTGATAATAGATTATTAATTTTCAAAGCAAAATGCCAAACACTTGTTGGAGGATTTGATGCATTTCTTTCTCATAAATGGTTGAAAACTTTTGGTTTTGTACTGTTGGTAGAATAAAATAAGCTATATGAATAAATCACCTTGCACTGTGGGCCATTACAATTGTAATTTTTCACTACTTTCTGACATTTCATAGACAAAATGATAAATCTAGAAAATAATCAGCTGATTAGGGAATGATGAGAATAATCATTACTTGCAGCTCTAAACACAAGATAGCTCAGTGTCATGTTTTCATTAATACATTTTCAGATACTCTAGAAACCTTTGGCGTGATGTCACAAATGGCCACTGAAAACATTTGAATAAACAGCGGCCTCTACTTTGTCTATGTATGTAATGAGGACCTGCGTTTCACAAACGGTGGTATTGTCCTTTGAGCAGTAAGTGCAAATGTAACTAATGCTTTCATCATGTGAGTTCTCTCGATATATAAACAGCACTGAAGCTTTTAAAAAATACTTCTAATCAGTCTTTAAAGCATAAATCTTGATCCATGTGCAGTTCAACTGACATTCACCACAACAGCTTCAGTCCAACTCGTCTGTGCTGCTCCATCAGCTGACACACAGTGCAGGTCAGTGAGGAAGGAAGAGTGCATGAAAAAGGAAGTGACCTGGGCCCCAGATCTGATCCAGGGTCAGTGAAGAGCAGTGGCCAGTAGAGGGCATCAGACCGCCGTATCAGTGTCGAGTGGTTCCTCCTTCAGACCAGCGTGCGCTGCATCCAGAGGGTGCGTCGTTGGTTGTAGTGCGCCTGTTGCAGATCTTCATCCAAAGCAGAATGAGTCAGACATTTTCTTGATGTGACTTGTGCCAAAGCTTCATTCATAATTTACAACAGCTATATAGAAGTCCTCATGTGCAATTTTATGTACAAGAAGTTTATAAATTTAAACAAATATGTAAAACATAAAGTAGATTTCTCCTCATGATATTTCAGAACATCATCCACTTCAGTCTGTTTTTTTTTTTTTTTTTACAAAGATTACCAACATTCACATACAGTGTTCTCATTTTTGAGAATTACTCTATTGTTAACTATTCATTTTTAATTAATAATATTAATTATACTACTTTGACATTGTGAGTTATGAAACTGGATTGATGATGTAAGAAATTCAGAGAAGACAAGAATATATTTTACCACATTTACCTTATGGTAAGAAGGTACGTAGTATTTTTATGAATTATGTATGTATAAAACTATGTGCATCCTCAGTCATTGTGATCAGTGTTTTGCATTGTACATTTCCGAGTGCATACAAATTTCCTGCAGCACTGCAGTATCTTGGTATTATACCGCAGCCCCTCGCTCTCCCTGCCTCCCTCTCCCTCCTCTGTATCTCCTCCGTCACTCAACCTAACCTCTAAAGTCTTTCTAGGAAACGCTGTTTTTGCCTCTTTCCATCATGACAAACTGGATTCCTCTTTTCCTTTTCCGCTGGTCTCCTGTTTTTATTTTTCTCTGTCCATCACAGTTTCTCCACAATCATGTTAAATCTTTCCTTTTCAATCTCCAACACCTCCTTTGTCCTTGGTTCATTGTTGTTCCAAAGCTACATTTTATTACGCTTGATCACCGCTCTCCCTCCACTTCATCTCACATGATCTGCGCTCCACGCTCAGCATTTATCCACATCTAAATGTACAGTGATTATGAGGAGTCAGTGTTTCTCCTTCCTTCCCTAATGCTTCCTCTTCCTAACAGGGGGAGGCGCTCATGTGCATGTGTGTGTGATAGTGAGGGGGAGGTACGGGCGACGGAGGCATGGCCATGGGAAGAGCCTGGCCTTGTGGGTGTGAGGCGTGCGACCTGGTGAGGGTGTGCGTGGGGTAGCCAACGGACTGTGGAGGCATTTGGTAGCTTCCCGCGGAGGAAGACCCGGAAGGTGGGCTGCCCTGGCCTTGGAGGCTGCCCTTGGGTGGCACCGGGGGTGCCTGGTTGAGCTGGATGGAGATGTCGCTGGAGGCTTCGGAGGTGCTGCGGCCCCGCTTCGGCGGAGGCCAGGAGGACTCCGGGTGGAGGAACTGGCCGCTGTAGTCACTGCTCTCTGACAGGCGGGGGCGGTAGAGTGCAGGGTGGGGGCGGTACATCTCTTCCTCGGCGTAGCGCTTCATAAACAGATAGACTGACATCACCCCGGCCCCCTGAGACGAGAGGCGAGTGAGTGGTGGAAGCAGGAAGAGATGAGGGGGGTGATGAGATGCGACAGGGAGAGAGGGACTTAGCTGCGTAAATAAATTGAGTTCAGAGACAAATACAATTCAAAGACGTAGTAACAAGTGATGGCTGGGGAAATTAGATTAAAAGGGACTGATAGACAGAAATGTTCAAAGGAAGGTACAAAGTAGAGAGGTGAAAGTATGCGCTTTTGATTTAGAAAGATGAGGCTTTAAGTTCTTTTAAGCTCATATAAATCAGATTGAAAGAGAAAGAAAGGCAACAGACGGAAACAGATGGGGAGGAAGGAGAGGAGAGATGAGGGGAGGAGGTTAGTGTCCACTGCACCACATTAAGAGCAGTGCTGCTGCTGCTGCTGATGATGATGATGGGAAAGAGGCAGGAGGAGCAGGGGGGAGGGGAGGAAGATGAGCAGAAGATTCACATGAAACCTCACCACGCATGGATGCACACATGAACACATGAACACACACACAAACCATCAAAATCTCACCATATCTACACAATCATCTTCTTGCACACTCAGCATGCAACACTCATGTACCACAGAAATGAAAATATATTATCTGCCTGTAACATATGTATGCAAACAGACACACATTATCTCTTACACACACAGAGCCAGGACCGACCTCTTTGAGTAAGAAGGAAGAGGCAGCGAAGGCGAAGGACCAGCCATAGTGGTAGTTGAAGAACTGCTCGGGCTCCCTGGGCCGGTTCATCACCTCATCATTAATGCTGGAGATGTAGAGCACCAGGCCCACCACCAGACTGAGGCCTGCACACAGCACATTAACAATGACAGCGAGGAGGTCATTATATGGCGATTGAGACAGCAGTGTGGCGAGGGTTTAAGAGACAGAGAGCGATGGGATGTGGAGTGACCACGCCAAGCAATTAGCTTCCAAAATGCTAACATTAATAAAGAGATGGCACAGAGACCAGAGAGAGTGTGTATGTAACATAATGAGAGACAAAGAGATAAAGATTAATGAACTGCAGAGATGAAAAAACTTGACTTAATTTTTTACTCAGAAAAGCAAATCAATGTAAAGCTTATTAATGGAAAAAAGAGTTTCCCAGAGAAAAGTTAACCTATTTTACAAAAAACAAACTTGACAAGTTTGACCTTCTGATTGACCTTTTTTCCTCCTCTTGTTGTTTCCTATGTCCGTTTTTGTGAGCGTCTTGGCTTCCTTCCTCCCCTGCAGCAACCCTGTCTCATGCAAAATTACTTTTTGACACTAATTTGTTTAGGCAAAATTCGTTTTGATGAAAACATAATTTCTGTGTGAAGTGGTACTTTTTTAGTGTGTGGTTTAGGCAGCGTAAGCACTTTGGTTAAGGTTAGGGAAAGATTCCAGTACGGTGGTTACGGTTAGTTGTTAATAAACTGTTAAAACGTGCTTCAGTCACTGCTGACTTATCAATATTTAACCACAATCTTTCCTGAGCCTTAACTACGTGCTATGAGTGCCTAAATATAACCCTAAAACAGTATGATAACGCTTTAGTTGCTACAAGCAGATGTTGTATTGCAGATATGGTATAAGTAGGGCTGTCAATCGATTAAAATATTTAATCGTGATTGATCGCAGGTTTTTTCTGTTCAAATGTACTAGTATAAAAATAGTATTAAAAGTATTTAATACTCTTATCCACATAGGAGTGGACAAATAGGCTTGCTTTACGCAAATGTATGTATATATTTATTATAGGAAATCAATTAAAAACACAAAAAATGACAAATATTGTCCAGAAACCCTCACAGGTACTGCATTTAGCATAGAAAATATGCTCAAATCATAACATGGCAAACTCAAGCCCAACAGACAACAACAGCTGTCAGTGTGTCAGTGTGCTGACTTGACTATGACTTGCCCCAAACTGCATGTGATTATCATAAAGTGGGCATGTTTGGTGCAAATGGATTCCTTAGATTTTTTAGTTTCATATGATGCAAAGATCTTCACTCTAGGTAAAAATTGCAAGTTGCATTGAGAGATTAGTGGCGTTAAAACGAATTTGCATTAACTCGTTACTATCACGTTAGCTTTGACAGCCCTAGTTTTGAATGAACATTTTGTGACTTAGCAGGTACAGTCTTTGAAGAAAAGAGTGTCATCAAACCCCAAATCCATTTATTTAAAGATCCTCGTCAGGTCAAAAAACATTTTCTCTTTATGGTGATTATTAACAACATAATTCAGGTGGCATACTTTTCTCAGCGGTTTCTAATTAGTACCATATAAATGTAATTTCTAGGAGACAGGGTTGCGGATTTCCAATAAACCTAAACAAAGCAATTGTCTTTCCTTTACTTATCCCAAGAGCAAAATGCCTTTTATTTAATTAATCATATTGTATTTTGATTGCTGAGTGAGCTTGTACATTTATAATTTGGTTCTTCTTGAAAATCACAATAAAGATATGTTTCAAAAAGAGAGATAAACATTGAAAGGAGGTCAAAACGTGACAAAGTTTTAAGACCATTTACTTAGAAGCTACATGCAGCATGCACTGTAAACTTCAGTGTGTTACAGGACCCATTATATTCTTCATATGGAAAACCAGAATAAGCTTTCAATGACCTTTTTCACCCAGAAGCAACACATACAACATTAAAACCCATTCCTCCGAGAACATTCACGTGCTCTCCACTCTGCCTTGGAAATGTTAAATGCATGAGATACAACATATGGCCAACATCGAAGAATCAATATTCAGAGAAAGCTGCATGCTGTAAGCAGCAAACATGAGTATTTTTAGCTTTCGCTGCAAAATTCAAATGTACCACCGGGCTGTCAGGCAGTTATGTCCTTCGCAATAAACGGCTAGTTTAAGAGGCTGTGTTGGCGATTTAAAATTGAAAAGCACTGAAGATGCGGAATCCATGCTGCTGCGGAAACCATGCTGCTGTCAATCCTGCAGTGGAAGTACATCTTTATCTAAATAAGTAACACCAGGAAAGAGCAAATGGAGGAGAGGAAAAGGTGTGTGTGAGACAAAAGGAAGAAGAAATAAGAGGTGAATTATACGAGTACACATGCATATGCAAGATGTCTGTGGGTACAATGTGAACCTCTAACCATGCTTGTGGCTCCACGCTGAGTTGTTTTTTTGCCCTGAATTAATTCTTTAATATTAACCAGAACACGACCGACCCAAACTACAATATTTACCAGACCACCGTGTCAGTGATAGCAGCAGAATATAGGCTCACATCACTCAGTAGTCCACAAACACCACCACATCCACAGAATACTGAAGGAATATACTCTGAATGAGTAGGGAAATGAGAGCAAGGAGAGCGACTGAGAGGAGGGGGAGAAACGGAAAAGGCAAAGAAAACTGAGAGGCTGGGTGATGAAGAGAAGGGGGGAGGCAGAGGGAGGAGGGGTGAGTAGGGAAGAGAGGCTTAGTGCAGCAGAATATCTAACCGCTGAGAAGCAATTTGATCCACTTGCCCCTTATTATCACCCTATTATCAAAATACCTCATAAAGTAAAACACTGCGACACTTCCAGCACAGGCTATAAACATTACATAACCCCCCCCCTGTTACATAACACCTATTATTCTGCAACACCCTTTATCAGCAAGTCCCCGCCACGGCAAAGTCAGGAGCTGTCGTTTGAAGCTCCTCTGAGCTCCGCAGCGCCGCTTCCTTCTCAAACATGTCGAGTGAAACAGCCTTCAGAAAACATGAGCTCCAATTTGGCTGTAGTCTTTACTACACACACAGAGGACAAGAAGTGGGAGCATTGCAGCCACCTGCTGTTCAAGAAGGTTAATGCAGAAAATCAAGCTGAAAGACCTGCTCATGACACTGTGGGAATATTGCATGTATTTTTCAGAGTTTTCACAATCCCTAGGCGTAGTCCCAAATTCATAATTTCTGTTTAATTCCAAAGTCAGAAGAGCAGGAAACTTGATAACTAATCTAGTCATCTTTCCTGATGACAGCCTACACACCTGCATCATACACTAAAAATAGAGCCGTGATGATGATAGAGTGCCTCCACGTGTGACACACAGGACACACCAGGTTGCTGTAATCAATCACAGAGCGAAGGTGCGGTGACAGCGGGACATGAGTAATGGCTCCCACCTGAGAGGATGAAGAAGATGCCCGACACAAAGGCCAGGATGGTGCGCTGAGGCCGGATGTGTCCGATGTTACTGATGACGAAGGCCGTGAAGACGAAGAGCAGAGACACCATCGGGAAGGGTGTGGCCGTCCGCACCATCTCTGTATAGGGAGGAGAGGTTAAACAAAGCTGATGTAATGTGTCCTTAAACTGCTGCGAAAGGTGAATGATAATGTCTCTGGAGCTTAAAAAGTATTAGTTAATACAATCAGAGGCAGTCAAATCTAGAATATAAAGTACGCTCAGTTATGTGGAGATGCTGTGGCTTTCATCACTAAAATAGGGAGATGGGAGACAGTATTCCTTTCTCACAATGGTCTGCATTTCACAGGGTACGGACAACTTAATAACAAGATTTACTGTATTTGGTAGCCCCTCCCCCCTTGGTTGCTGTTGCTAGGCCTGTAAAGCTTTCTTACCTGCCATTAGTGGAGCAGATAGTGGAAAAATCATGCAAATAGTGATACAAGCACCGAATTTGATGATTCCAGAGGGGACACTTAACAAATATAAACGATTGGTCACTTGAAAATCCAAGATGGCAGCTATTTTTCACGATGGCCGCCAAATTGACCTAATGGTTTCTCTCGTAAAAATTCATCTACTTGGTCGATTTGAGTGATCTCGGTGTCAAATTATCTTTTGTCTGCTTCCTCATGAGAGCATGGGGTCACAGCATCCAGGGACTTCCTATTGTTGTTGATGGCTTTGTCTCCTTGTGTCACAATAACTGTGCAAGATATTTCAGCTTCACACACTTTCTCGGCGGGAAAATGAAACAGCTCGGTCTTGATGCTTGATTCCCTGGCCGCCATATTGCAGTTAAAAATCTTCATTTGGTGCTTGTATCACTATTTGCACGATTTGACTGAAAAATTTATGTTATCCGCTCCACTACCTGTCAATATGGCGTTTTCAACGATATCAGTGAGAGATAATCCAAAGGAAATAATGGCAGATTTCTGGAATAGTCATTCTAAAATATCAGACAGAAGCAGACGGAAAGGATTGCAATATACATTTGAGAGCTACATTCACAGTAATCTGTTATCTATTGTGAATGAAGAAGTCATTAAAATCAAGGGGAAAAGCTCAGGACCAGTGTTACACCCAAATCTGTGACTGCAGAAAGCCAGCAACACATGAGGTCACCATTTCTGACGGCTATCGTCAGATAATGTGACCCCACTGTACCTATGTTTTGCTTTTTTTTGGGAGATTTGTGAATATATATATATTTAAATTAAAAATATTAAAATGCATTTATGTTTTTTCCCACAATATAGTTCTGTATGGTGAAACACTGGCTGAAACTAAACCAAACCTGTGATCACTGATTATTGATTGGGAAAATACAGTACATATCATATATATTTACATATAAATTGATTGTAATGTACGATGTTGTATTATGTGATTTTATGTAAGATGTGCTATTCTGTATTTTTTTAAAATGTATTTTCTTTTTCTTAAAAGCCTAACCAGGGACACGGTCTGCAAATTAGCTATGGCTATAAGTCCTATATACTTTGCATCGGTTGCACTTTAATCAAGTGTAACAATGCCTATGTATTGTCCCTGTCAAATAAACCAATAAATAAAAAATAAGATAAATGTTTTCTGTTACGTATTTGCCTCATTTATTACAGCCGTCAGAAAGGGTGACCTGTTGGCTCTCTCCGGTCACAGATTTCGGGGGTCACAGATTTCGTCATAACACCGGTCTAATGCAAGAGCCCTCACATGAAGTACAAACATAAAGAACAACAATGTTCCTGCAAGGCAGGGTAGGTCAATATATTGTTTGGGTATTTAGTTATGACTCCCTATAGCTTTCATTATCAATTATGAAACTAAATTATCCCGCTTTTCCATTTTGTTTAAAGCACACCCGGATAATGCTAACTAGCACATTGACGCGCTAAGCTAACGTTATTAGCTTCTTACCTTTAGAGCAAACAAAACACTTTTTGTTGATCTTCGATGGATTCAGCTGTGAATGTGACCTTCCACACTGTTTAATAAATATCCGACATCGCTTCTCTTGAGTTTAAGGCTTCGGAAAAGCGAAAGAAACACTCTAAACTTTGAGGATAGCTGCTGTCGGACTAGCAGGCTCCATCCTGCGCCTAGTTACGGTTGCTAACGTAGGATTGGACAGTGGCCGTTCGAGGGAGGGGCTTAGCGAGGGGTCGCTAGGGGCAACAGAGGATGTAAAACACTGCTAGGAGGTTACACTAATACATCCATCCACAACAAAACATAGCAACAAGGTTGTAAATCTTTAAGATTGTATAGAAACATCACTGAATTTCAGCTTTTCAGTTATTATTATATTGATTATTAGCATATTGATGCTCTATTGCAAGTATATGTCAGACTCCACAACCAGCACTGCTCCCAGTAGACCACATACACACCAAAAAACTGACAAGAACTGCACTTTACTGTACACCATCTGTCTATCAGTACTACCCAGGTGTAATTATCACTGTGCAATATCATTTTCCACTTGTGCAATTTTGTTAATAGTCTGTTTATTGTCAATATTTTATATACTGCTCCTCTTTTTATACTTGCTTCTATTTAAATTGTTCATATTTTGTTACACTTTATTCAGCTCTTTTTTTACTGTGTTAGCTGATGCTTCTTGTTTTTTGCACTATCCCCTTTGCTGCTGTACACTGTAAATTTCCCCACTGCGGGACCAATAAAGGAATATCTTATCTTATCTTATCTTATATAGCATTATATTCAGTACTATTCAAAACAGCAATGATGAACTCATGATGTTAAAGTGTTAACTTTTTTGACAGTAGAATCTATTTTTTATATATATTGACTGAGAACTTAAAACCTTTTCTTATTTTCTGGATCAAAGAACACTTAAAATTTTCTATTTAATCTAAGTTTACTTCAACCATGTAAATCACTTAAAGACATATCTTTGTTTATGAGGATGATCTTTTCTAAATCACTTTCATAATGTAGCTCATCTGATTATTGATAGAGAACAAAGGCTGCAACTAACGATTATTTACATTGATTAATCTGTTGATTATTTTATTGATCAATCAGAAATCAGTGTTCAGATGTCCATCACAGTTTCCAAGTCCAAGGTGAAGTTTTCAAATATATTTTTTAGTCCGACCAACAGTCCAAAACCCGAATATTATAATTTCACTGTGATATAAAACAGTAAAAACAGCAAATCCTCACAGTTGAGAGGCTGCAACAAGAGAATTTTGGCTGTTTTTCTTTAATCGATTGTCGATTCACTAATAGTTGCTGCTCTAAAATGTTCAAATTTCAGTACCCACGATCAATCAGCAGGGGGACTCTGCAGTTCCTCTCATACAGCAGATAATGTGTAATGTCACTGGGTATGTTTTACTCACTGAGGATGTTTGCAGTGTTCTCAGTGGTGATCTCTATATCGGGTTCAGTGAAGTACTCCGACGCAACACATCTTCCGTTTTCTGCTCCTGAGAGGAAACACACACACATAAAAAGGAAAAGATTTTAGGATCAAAGTCAGTGATGCATGAGGAAACAAAACAAAACCAAAAAAAAGCATGTGTGTCTCTGCCGTCCTGCTCACAGGTAACGATCATGTTTTGTGACAGCTATGATTCTTGAGGCCAGAAGCTCGCTTTCTCTCTTCTCTCCCCGTGCTGCTCTCTCACTCGGCTGGTTTATTCTGTCTGTTTCTGTGTGTTTGTCGCTGTGATAATGTGGACATATGCACACACACGTAGCAGCTTTGTTTGGATGGTGTGTGTAATCTGTCTTACAGTCATCCTTTCATTTTTGAATGTGAATAATATTCAAACATGCTGTTGCGTCTTCCTACCAGCCACGAAGCAAACTCTCCAGAGGCCCGAATGTAGCGCCATCTTCACCTCCATGCTCTGGTTCTGCTGCAGGATGATGCCCTCCACCATGATCAGCCAGTAGTCTGTGGACACGGCCACCCCCACAAGCAGCAGCCCGCAGGCCCCGAACACCGTGGACAGGATGGTCAACGCACGGCTGCTGCACGAACTCATCTGGAGGGCAGAACGAGGGAGGGAAGGGTGTTAGAGGAGAGCAGGAAGTACACGTCAAAACTGCGGAGACACCAAGTGTAGGTAAATTTGGGACGGGGTCGTGGAGGGAGGTCATTAGATGATGTGACGTGCACACATGCAAACAGCTACTGGCTATCTTCCTGTCTCGCCCTGTTATTGCTAAAGATGAGTTAGCGACACATCCGGTGGCAGCCAATCCTGTTAAAGGTCAGAGAGGAGCCAACGCAACAGATGATGACTTCACGGTGAACCACTGAACTCAGGCGAGGACTTAAACAACTGAGAGATAGTAGAAACACACACACACACACGGATCAGGAGAGGTCCTGTGTGACTCACACATGGTCTTTCTGTGACTTAGTTCTGGTTGACTGGGAAAAGACTTCACTGCAAATCCTTTGAGCATGCTGTCTGTATGCATTTATGAGTTTTCGTGCGCGCGTGTGTGCGTGTGATTGTTCAGCCACTAGCCTCTGCTTAATTTGGACCGCTGTTCAGTATCATCAGTTTGACGAGTAATGGAGAACAAATGCATGTGCAAAACACAGAGCGGGGCTGCTGTTTACTGTAATCACCCTCATTTATGCGTTACACTGAGGATCATTACTGTAATGCAGCTGACCTCATATCCTCCTTTTTAAAGGGCCAGTGTGTGGGATTTTGGGGGATCTATTAGTAGAAATACAATATAATATTCATAACTATGTTTTCATTAGTGTATAATCACCTGAAACTAAGAATCGTTGTATTTTAGTTAGCTTAGAATGAGCCCTTCATATCCACATAGGGAGCGGGTCTTCTTCACGGAGTCCGCCATGCTGCTCCGCCATGTTTCTACAGTAGCCCAGAACGGACAAACCAAACTCTGGCTCTAAAGAGAGACTTTCACATTTTTAAATGTGCAAAACCTTGGTACTGGCAGCCGCCGTCTGACTTCCGTTGCTCCTAAAGTAGTGTTATTATGGTATGGATGGCCTCTGAGCGAGGCAAATAGTGTTACCACGGTTTTGCACACACGTTACCGCAGTCTTGGAAAGGGAGGAGTGAGCGGAGGGGTACTCAGTTGGTTGCAATCTGCAACCACACCACTAGATGCCGCCAAATCCTACACACTGTACCTTTAAGGAGGATAGCTTCACTCTTGTTTTCAGACATTGTGTTTGCATTTCTTTTTTGTTCCAAGTTACATTTTTCCATTTATGGTATATACAATATGTTTTAATTAGTTTTTTTTTTTCAATATATCCAGGTTTATACACCTGGTGGTCATTTAATGAGGCACTACCAGCTAAAACTACATGACCACCTTTAGTTCTTTCAGCAGGAGAGTGGCCCAGGATGGCAGCATCTCTCAGTGGCTGCATGTGTGCTGTATCAAACTGTATCTCATAGACTGTGCAGGCCATTAAAGTGCACTTATGTGACTTTAAATGAAATGTGACACCGTAATAACTGGCTGGAAGAGCCCAATTATGGGCACGAAGCAATGCACCTGCTCTGCAACAAGGTGCAAACACACACTGACACCCAATACTCAGCCACTCAAAACTGCACCAGTGTACAACAATGTGTGCCAAGAAAACTTTCCCGACATCATTACACATACTGTGCTGTTTGCAGCCTGAACTGTGGACAAGAGGCAGAATGGAGCTTTTACACCAAAGTCTGACCCTCGCTGTCACAAAATAATTGATATTAGTTGTAACAGGAAATGTTTTTCACTCCTCTCTTGGCCGGTATATGTAACTACTCCGGCTTCACCCTCTTGTTCTTGCAGTAGCTGACAGGAGTGAAATCAGGCATGTTCTTGTGCTGATGTAACACAGCTGCTGCTTCAAGGTTTGAAAAGATCTTTTCCTCCACAGTGCACTGTTGTGCTGAGCTGTTATTTGCATACTTGTGGCCTGTTTGACTTCATTCGTCATTAATAAACACAATGCTGCAGCTGACCAAATTCCTTTTTCTTGTATCATTCTCTGTAAATCCTCACGTGTTGTCTTGTGGAGTGAACCGTTTGCACACAAACGTATGGTAAAAATACATCATGTTTAGGCCGACTAATTAATTCAATGTTGACCATTTATCAGGCACTGAAGAGAGGGCTTTGACGACAGAAAATGAAAGCCAAATTAATGACTTAAACATGAGAACCACTTTATTCTTCTTCTGGTCTTTCTTTGTATGACAAACCTTTGAGTCTGTGAAGAGCAGAGCTATAATGGATACAGTCATTCTGCTGGGGGAATAAACTCTTAAAGATTAAGCCTGGCCTCATCTTATCTGGACAGCCATTGTGCGAGGCGTGAACACTATAGAAGTTGCTTCAGTGTCTACGCAGCGCCGGGGATGAATAGAGCTTCTTTTGTGTAAGAACAGAGCTGGCTGGTGGTAAAGGGTACGCATCAGAGAAAATTCTCTGAGAAATGACAAGTTTCGTCATGTTGAGGCTGCAAGAAGCACAGAGTGAGTTATTAATGGGACTAGGACCGCAACTAAAGATTATTTTCATTGTCCATTATTTTGTCGATTAACTGATTAGTTGTTTGGTCTATAAAACGTCAGAAAATGGTGAAAAATGTCCATCAGTGTTTCCCAAAGCCCAAGATGACGTCCTCAAATGTCTTGTTTTGTCCACAACTCAAAGATATTCAGTTTACTGTCATAGAGGGGTAAAGAAACCAGAAAATATTCTCATTTAAGAAGCTGGAATCAGAGAATTTTAACTTTTTTTGCCTTAGAAAAATTAGTCAAAATGATTAATCGATTATCAAAATAGTTGGCAATTAACTTAATAGCTGTCAACTAATCGATTAATCGCTGCAGGTCTAAATGGGACAGACAGATGTGAGGGGGAAAAGTATGACCAACCACTAAAAATCCAGTCGCACAAATGGGACAGATTAAAGATGGAAAATCTCAGGGCCGGCTAAAGGCACAGGCCATATAGGGTGTCATGTAGGGCGTCACCTACTCTGGGGGACGCTGGTCGCCCTCTAAAAAAAAATATAATAAGAAATTTAAAAAAATGCTGGTGGGCGCCCTTCCTCATAAATAAATAAAGAGCCCTGTGATAGGCTGGTGACCTGTCCAGGGTGTATCCCACCTTCGCCCAATGTCAGCTGGGATCGACTCCAGCCACCCCGTGACCCCGGATGGGATAAACGGTTACAGATAATGGATGGATGGATAAATAAAGAGAGAAATACACTTTTCACCCCTGTAACTCTCGTTGTAGTGAAAAGGACTAAACACTTTTAAGTCACCAATTTCAGGGACCAAATGTTTATTTATATTATAATAAATACAGTTATTCATTAAAAAAAACCATTAATGTTTGACTTAAAACCATTGCGATATCTTTGTTGTGTTGCAGTTTACTCCAAATCCGATTTGCTCCAAATTTGCTCCTTGCGCCTAGGGCACCAAAAGGGCTTAGAGCCGGCCCTGACAAAAGTACAAGATTTAGAAATTGCAGGATTCGTCCATTTGAGGGCACAACTAAAGATTTGTATGAATTCCTAAGTTTCACACCAAAGTTTCTTTAATTTTTCTTTAGTCAGAGGTTGTGAATCATACGGCAGACCAGAAGTGGTCACTACTGCTGCTGCTGACACCTGACTGGTGAACAAGAGTTTGAGCCAGTGTGATTGAGAGAGTTCGAATCTAAAACAACTCACTGAAACGACATATGAAATAAGTGAAGGCACAGAACGGGGGAGATATGAAGACGAGCAGGAGAGGAGTGGGAATGAACAGTCACACCTTCCAGCAGCTGGATGGATGTGCCAAAGTGGTCAGGAATGAGTGAGAATCAATTGCAACCCAGCAGAAACAAGTGGATCTGCCTGAGTGGCTCTTCCAGACTGGTTCAGCACCACGGACAGCACCCTCATCCCTCTCACAGACCGGCACAGTCAAACATAAAACATATAAAACATCCTGCAGCTGGATTGGACTCAAACATAGGGGAACAAATTCACCTCTATGGCAAAAATCCTGGAGAAATAGCCATTTGGATTTGGAAATTGAGATTGAGTGAAAAAATCCCAGTTAGATTTGTGATAACAATCCCATTTGAGCGCTCTGAAGACAGGCCCCTCAGCTCCCTCAACCCAGAAAGTAATGAGCCAATTGAATTGGTTAGATAGGAGCCACAAGGGGGGACAAAAGGTTTAATTCTCTCTTATCTGTCACAATCATCAGACTGACATCACCTCTCAGCCTCACACAGGAGAGGAAGAAGAGAAGGAGAGGGAGTGATGAAGAGGAGAAGGAAGCAGCAGAGAGAGGAGAGGAGAGGAGGAAACTATGTTTGGAGAGAGTACATGTAGCAGATATATAGGTTAGCACAGGGAAAAGACCTTGGCCCAAAAAATGGAAGGAGTACCCAACGTGGACGCGCACGGCGGGCACGCGCCTCCAACACCTGAGCTGCTAAACTAACCAACCTTGACTGTGCAGCGTCTCAGAGATGAGGGAAGGAAAATAAATGACTTCATAACGACTGAACGTAGATATCGTGACTCAATGGGTGGGTTTTCTCTCACAGCATTTCAGCTGCGCAGACACACTCCTGCATGCTGAAACTCGCACCATTTTTCACAGCACCGAGCAGGAGAGTTAAACACATTATCTGTAAACTATACAGCATGTATGTAAAAGCAGGGTCTGTATTCTGGGAGTACAGAGCTGACTGAGGAGGTGATGTGCGCAGAGGATTGTTTAGAAACCCCCTCCTGTACTGTCACACACACTCACACGCGGAGTTTGGAGATGATGATAAACACAGAGCAGGGAACATGTGAGCGCACCAAAAAATGATGGGATGAAAATGCATAAAAAAAAAGCTTCCAGGTAACATTTATCCTATAACTGATGAAAGATGCGTCTTTACGCGACATGAGGAGGACACGTTATGGATGCTGCGCTTTTTCCACAGCTGTCACATACATGCAGGACATTTTAAATGGAAATGCATCATCGTCACAATTACTGCCAAGAAACACACAAGTGTAGTTATTTAAGAAAAAAAAAAAAAAAAAAAAAGGTGGAGAAAAATACTCACCCTGCCACGAGAGTCGTGCGCACACGTCAGTAGCCAAGAAAGCCTCACACACCACCAGGGAGGCTCGGTGGGATCTGGTCTCTCTCTCTCTCTCTCTCTCTCTCTCTGCTGTGTGTTTTCCCTTAAAGCCCCTTAAAGACCCATCCTCTGAATCCCTCACTCACTCTCTCTTCCACCACTCAATGTGTCCCAGGCACTGCGGTGGATCGGTTCAGCAGCAGCCAGCTACTTTGGCTACAACAGCAGAGACACATAGCTGGAGCAGGAGGGAGAGAGAAGTGTTGGAGAGAGGGAGAGAGAGAGAGAGAGAGAGAGAGAGGGAGGGAGGGAGAGAGAGAGAGAGAGAGAGAGAGAGAGAGAGAGAGGGAGGGAGGGAGAGAGAGAGAGAGAGAGAGAGAGAGAGAGAGGGAGAGGGAGAGAGGGAGGGAGGGAGAGAGGGAGAGGGAGAGAGAGAAGAGAGAGAGGGAGGGAGAGAGAGAGAGTGTTTGAGAGAGAGAGAGGGAGAGAGAAGTGTTGGAGAGAGAGAGATAGAGAGAGAGAGAGAGAGAGAGAGAGAGAGAGAGAGAGAGAGAGAGAGAGAGAGAGAGAGAGAGAGAGAGAGAGGTGGGGGGGCATGTTAGACTACTATTTCTCATCATATATATAATTTTCTTTAAATAAATATGTTTTCTGTCTTTATAGGCATATATATATATATATACAGTAATGTGGCTGTATAATGTTGCATAATGTAGTGTGCCTTTTCCTCTATACAAACTGTAGTTCTGTGCAAACACTTTTTTTTTTAATCAATTTTATTGGTTCTAATTTTATTTTTATTATTATTATTACATTTGTATTAATCATGTCCATCAAGGTTTAAGGACGTTTTATTGTATGTTGATACATGAAAGGGAATGAAATCTCAGGTCCCGGAATAAGAAAGCAATAATAATATACAATAATAATTTAAAAAATAAATAATTAAAAATATTTATGTTATGTCATTTTTTGTCTTATTATCAGTCATCCGTCACCCCGTAGGAAAGGTGCTGTACAAATAAAGTTTGACTGAAACCAATTCTTGGCCATTTTCTTACATTTTTTTTTTTAATATATTTTACTTGCATTGTGAACCTTACTGGCTTATACGACGTGCTTTGGCAATACTGTGCTTCATTATGATCCTGCCAATATAAAGCAAAAATTCAATTCAAATTCAATGGATTTGCAGCATTAAGTGTCAAATATAAGTAGAAAACACAGTAGATCAGCTGCCCTCTAGTAGCTGCAGTTCATTCAAGATCTCATTTAAGCTCACATTATGAGTACAGATGAATAAACTGCACAACTAGTAACCTCTCTTTCTTTTTCTCTTCGTCCCTCTCCTCCTCTTCCTCTTGCCCCCTCCTCCTCTGTCTCCTGTGGTCCATGTCCCTTCGTCTATTTTTAGCTGGCTGGTGGAGGAATCCTATATTTTTAGTAACGATATCAATAGTCTACAGCACACTCTGACCTCAGGGCATGAGAGAGGGAGAGAGAGAGAGAGAGAGAGGGAGAGAGAGGTGGGGGGTGAGAATGAGAGATGGAGGCGAGATAGAAAGAGAACAGAGAGAGGAAGAGGAGGCAGCAGTGAAGAAGAGGGATGATATCATGTCAAGTGACAGTGAATGATGGACTGCACACACGACTCGGACCGGAGAGCGCTGCAGGTTCAGTTACACGAAGGAAGCTCCTGTCAAGGTTAGAGTAAAGGTTGTGGTGAGGAGTTTAAAACCAGCCAGTTGACATCAAACAAAGTGAGGAGGATTTATCTTTTCAGAAATGTGACATTTCATGTTTTACTTTCTTTGAAATACCTTATTTAGGTGTGAAACTCTGCTGTATTGTAGGTTACAGAAACACATCACAGACTATAAAAGAGCCTCATCTGCCACTATATAGAAGATATCTACATTAATTTTGTCAACACAGGAAAGAAAAGATAAAAGTCACATTTCTTGACATGCTTAGTGACGTTTTTTTTAGAATTATAGCAACACAAAAGCTGTGTTTTATTGTCAAAAATGGGATGTAATTGTAAAATTAAAATGTGAGAAAACTCTTCCACTGCCAGAACACCATAAAGAGATAATGTATAAGTGTAAAACAGATCATAATATTGATACAGAGGTCAAGACAAGATAAGACACGACGCTCGTATCAAAGATAACAGCAACAATAATAAACTCTGACAAAATGATTTACAGAGTGACATAAAACAATGCATTACAGCATTTACAGTCAGCACTGACAGAAAAGACAACCGGAGAAGAAGAGCGATGAAGGGCAGATAGAGAGGAGGAGAGGGAGGCAGAGAGGGAGATGGGAAGTTGATGAGATTTTAATGTGAAGGTCAACTTGTTATAACTCAGATCTCTATGGGGATATTAGTCCCATCATGATGCTGGAGGGGGGGCGGGGATGAAGGGTGGAGGAGGTGTGAGTGCTTCAGAAGAGGAGGAGGAGGGAGCGAAAGTGAGATGCCTGAGAGGTGGTTTTGCTGGTTCGACAACTACAGTATCACAGTAAATAGAGGGGTCAGCATCTTCTCTGTGTGTGAGTGTGTAAGAGTGTGTGTGTGCACATGCTTGAGATTGCACTTTTGAGTGTGAGTATGTGTGAAAGTGAGGCAGAGGGAGTGAGCGTGACAGAGAGAGGCGTGAGGAGGAGACAAAGCGAGAGAGAGAGCTGTGCATGTTTGTTTCTCAGCCGCTTTGCACTAAAATCACAGAATGAAACACTTCACTTTGAGCTCGTTTCATGATTTTTTCATTAAGTTTATTTCAACGTTTTTTTTTTCCAGCAGATAAAAACAGAAGGTAACTCAACTAACAGATGCATAAATTATCTATTGTATTATATATTATTGATCGTATTGTCTATTGTGTTGGAGTATTGCGTGTTGTGACATTTGACCTCAACTCAAACGGAGCCGAGGCGATCAGATGAACTGCTCCGACCTTTCACAGTTGGCCACGTTTAAAGGGACACACACAAAAGAGAGATGGTTATAATTATCATTACGCTGACATAGAATGTAAACAAAAAAATCAATAAGGATGCTTTAAAGAAAACAGATTCCGGCTTTGTGAGATGGGAATATTAAACTGTGTGTGTGCAGCCACCTGCCTTGCTCAGATAGGGTTTAATGACAGCGCTGCTATTATTTTCCATGTATTGAACAGTCCCAGTGAGCCTCGCTTTTAATTACGCCTGATCAATGCTGTGAGGACGTCATTACACAGCAATAAGCTTTATGGTATACACCACCAAAATAATAAAGTACTTCTTGAAAACATCATTAAGTGGCATCTTTTCTCGGAGTGAAAATACATATTTCAGTGCAGTTGCTGGACGTCATTAAGGAGCACAGATAGTGTGTATTGCAGAGCAGAAAGGCTCACAGTTGGCTCAAGAATAACAGAGGAAAAAAATCAGGTGAATAAAAAATGATACAGCCCAAACTGAGGCAGTGATGAGAGGACTTCCTCCCAGTGATGATAGTCGGGCAGAGTGTGTGTGTGGTGAGGACTGCAGCCTACAGTCACTGTCACATTGAGACCGCTGAGTTGTTTCAGTATCTCAGCAGGTCATCTGAGGTCACCGGTGTGGCGTTAAACTGAGAGGTCGGGCCAGGCCAGAGGAGTCAAAGTGTCAACACTCACACACAAATAGAGTGAGATAAATAACATTACAGTGCTTCTGATGCTCATTATTGTACTGTGTATAAATGTAGTATTTGATTTGCTAACAAACATTTGTATTCATGTGTGTGAACTACAAACTGATTAAAGAGTGACTTGTTCTGCCCTGCTATGTGCCCTGTAGAGCTGTATGAGAAAACTTGTAATTGTTTTGCGAAATATAGCTTCTCACAACACAAGATGATTCGAATCATAGTAATGGAAAAAATGTTTGAAATAAATAAATTGGTTGTAAAGTTACACAGCTACATCATATCTTCTTGGATAATCTATACTAGCTATAGAAAACTAGCGTGTCAAAGGGATTCAGTCTAAAAACACTGCATGCAAAAGATTTCTCCTGTTCATACTACTCTTATATCAAGTTAAGGGATGGAAATCTACAGTATAATACTGGCTTTGTTTGCATTGCTGCAACATATTCTGTGACTATCAGGATATAATACACATCAAAGAGAGTGCATGAATAGAAAGGTGTCTTGGCATTTTCATGTAAACGTCAGATGCTAGTTCTCATGTTGAAATTCTTTGTTATAAAACTACTATTATGGGGATTAACAGAGTGCACTCGGAGGGGTCGTTGGAGCAGCCGTTTTCAAATGGCGGTGAGAGGCGAGGGGGCAAAGTCTGAGTTTTGGAAGGTGAAGTCCTGGAAGTCTTCCTGGTCGATGGCTGCCATTATATCCGGATCAGAGGGAGTGAGCGCTGATGGAGCTGCTGTGAAGAACTTGTCGAAGTTTTCACCTTTCCTCCCACCCTGATGAAGAGAAGTAGAAGATTAGCATGCATGTCCGCACATTCGTGATTAATACTAATCATCTTTGTCCTGAAAAAAGACATAAAAGAAGCCAAATTATAAAAAAGGCTCCACCAACGTATCTCGTTTTCTCACCCACACTCTGGTTTTCTCTCTAAGGAGCTCGCTACCACACCTACTGTAGGAGGAAAGCTGCTCACGTCTCCTTTCCTGCTCCTTGACAGCCGTTCTGCTGGATGATATGAATATCATTTGGCTAATGGGCTTGGCCTCTAACCCCTGAGCATACTCAGCTCACTCAAAGCACACCTCACCGTTGGCCAGTGGGGCCGCAAACCGGCGCGTGGCGGGCTAATGATGACAGACATTTGCATATGGGAGGAGTAGGCAGGACCCCAAGGTCAGGGGGTTCCTGTCTGTTATGACTGGACTGTCTGTTCCCAAGCGCTCAAAGCCCATCTCTGGGAACCAGTGGAGGTGAGGAAAGAGAGAAAAGAGAGGGGGAATGGGAAGAGGGAGGGATGGATAACGCCATTTGAACAGATAGAGGAAGAGGGGATGAAATGGCCAAACACAATGAGGACGGCTGAGAGAGGAAGCATGCAGAGAAATGAGGGAAAGCGTGGGAGTTTGAGAGAGAGGAGACAGATGGAAGAAAGACAGCTTCAATTCCCTAAAAGTGTCCTCGGAGAGACAGAGACTGAGAGAGGAAGAGGAAGGAAGAGAGTGACATGAAAGAAAGAGAGAAAGAAAGAAAGATGAGTCTGTAGAGTCTGAAGTCCATCTGTTCAACTGACAGTTCTGGGTTTGAAGGGAGCCTGGATCTCCAGTCTCTCCAGACGGTCCCAGTCAATCCAGCGGAAGAACGGATGCTCCTTGATTTCTCTCTCTGCATCCTCTCCTCCACCCAAACGCTTGGCCGGGTGCTTCGTCAGAAGCTTGGAACAGAGTGAAGAAAGGGAAGGAAAAAGAGAAGGCAAATATTGTGGTAAATACAGGTGAATTATATCTGCTCTGCTTGTCTTAGTCAACCATGTGCAAGGTAAGCTTTAAATATTAGTCACATGTATTTTAAACATTATATTATGTCATTTTATAAAATGTTTCTTATTTATATATTCATTTATATTATTCACTTTCTTGCTGAGAGTTAGATGAGAAGATCAATACCACTCTCGCCTGTAGTGTAAATATGAAGCTACAGCCAGAAGCCTGTTAGCTTAGCTTAGCATAAAGACTGGAAACAGGGGGAAACAGCTAGCCTGGCTCTGTCCGAAGGTAACACAATTTACCAACTAGCACATCTAAAGCCCACTAATTAACATTTTGTATCTTGTTTGTTTAATCCTTACAGAAACCAAAGTGTAAAAAATACAATTTATGGTTTTAAGGAGGTTTATGTGTGGGAGTATTTCATGGCAACAAGACTCCAGGAAGTCACTGCACCCGGACAAGAAGTAGTGCTGGGACAAAACACTTATTTAAACCCACAAAAATGTTCTGTACATATTAAACAAACAAGATATAACGTGTTAATTAGTGAGGTTTAGAGGTGCTGGAAGGAGGATTTTGTTACCTTCAGACAGAGCCAGGCTAGCAGTCTCCCCCTGTTTCCAGTCTCTATGCTAAGCTAAGCTAATGGCTGCTGACTCTAGCTTCATATTCAACAAACAGATATGAGAGTGGTATCGATCTTCTCATCTGACTCTCGGCAATAAGCGTATTTCCTAAAATTTTGAATTATTCCTTTAAGTAGTCAACAATGTGCTTTACTGTATTTATTTAGATAAGTGCAGTGCCAGTTCGTGGCGTGGCCCTTCGGAACGAGCCGATTACTTGGCTCCCGGTAGCCTCCCGGTATTGCTGCATGCAGCATTGTCGGGGGCTCGTGCCGGTTCGTTTATCCAGCATTCATGTAGCGTTAGCATGATATATCCAGAATCCAGCAGAAAAAGTGAACAGCAGTGAACTTGTTTATTCAAAGTTTATTAATAATAAACGTGTCGTGTGTCCAATTTGCACCAAATTCGACAAAGCACTCCATGGGGTCCCCAGCAATACACGCAGCAAGTGTAAAGTAGATCGGATAATCAGTTATTGAGATATGCAAAGGACACGCAGCCAAACAGACAAACAGACAGACAGACAGAGATTCCTCGCTTTATAGTTAGATATATTTTATAAATGTAATATGAAGTAATTTCATGTGCAATTATCTTAATTGTCTGCGAGCTAAAAGTTATATAAGTCAGAAGAATGGCGGCTTACTCCCTTGCAGATAGCGACAGCTTCACGACTGAGACTTTTCGGGTACACCACACTCTGCTCCATGATGGACTGAAACAGCTCATCCTCGTCTATACCGTCAAATGGTGGCTGGAGGGACAAGACACAGAGAGAAGAACAAAGAGAGAGCAACCAAATATATTGAAATTAAAGTTCTCTTGAAAGTCTTTTGAAGTGATTACAAAGGACGAGCACCGGAGGCTTAAGTGTCTCTATTGTTGGGATTAAGCTGAGTGTTACCTGTCCTGCCAGCATTTCATACAGCAGTACGCCATAGGACCACCAGTCCACTGCTTTACCATAGGGCTGATACGCCACAATCTGAAAGGATGGAGAGAACAGGAGAGGAAATAAAGGGGAATAATTGCAGAGTGGAGATAAGTCAGTAGAAAGAAGACGGGGAGAGTGAGAGAAAGCGCAGTAGTAGCAGTGGGCTGCTCGGATGATACGCAGCTATCAGAGACGAAAGGGAATGTATGGCATTAGGGATGGTAAATGTATGAATGAGCTCAGAAATAATCTACACATGACTTTGGATTTGTGTGTTTGTGTTTGTCTGCACATGTGTGTTTGTTTGTTTCCCCTGTTTGTGTGTGTGTGTGTGTGTGTGTGTGTGTGTGTGTGCAGGATGGGGGGAGCACAAGGGAACAATTCCCAGCCCCTGGGGAAATATATTGTATCTCTTCCAAAATGGCAGATGCAGGAGAATCAATGGGTGTTTACATAAGAGAGTCAATACCCAGGGGTACCATAGCAGCAAGGTTTACAATATCAAAGACGTTCACAACAGTCACTTCTTCTCTCTCTCTCTCTCTCTTTCTGCTACAAGTCCACAAAGCAAGCAAGCTGCATATCTCCTTCACTCTTTCTCTGAATTGTATTTATTTATGATTACTTAACACAGAAATGAACACACATATATATCAAACAACTATACAGCATGCAGTTATGATATTTAGCATTTCAAAAGGGTGTCAAGCAAAACCACCTTTTCAGGCTGAAATTTGCATCATCATCATTGTTGAGAAAAAACCTTTTGAGTTTAGTTTTCAGGGGTTTGCGTTTTTCTCAGGAGAGTTAATCACCTTAAGTCAGTTGCAGTAAGAAAAAGGAAAACTGGTAACACAAGGTCCCTGAAGGACAATCGGGATTTCTCATAGTACAAGCACACACCACTGCTAACTGAATCATGTGAAGTTAATTATTCAAAAATGCTGACAAGGTCAGAGAGGACGGAGGAGACGAGAGGAGCTGCAGCGAAGCAACTCGCCGTCTCGCAGCGCTGCAGAAACAGGTCAAGCAAACGAAGAGGGGAAGACAGGAGTGAAAAGAGAGGAAATGAGGGAACAAATGGGGGAAGTTCAGGAGTTAGTCTGGACCACGACGTGAGAGCAGGGGGTCGGCGTACCTCAGGGGCGATGTAGTCGGGAGTGCCGCAGAAGGTGCGCGTGGTGTCGCCTTCTAACATGCCCTCCCTGCACATCCCGAAGTCGGCTATCTTTATGTGTCCCTCGCTGTCGAGCAGCACATTATCCAGCTTTAGATCTCTGAGAAAGGAGGAGACGGATCACACAGGTATGAATCATTTTGATAGATAACATCTTCGGCTACAAAAGACGTGATGAATCTGTGTCACGTCTGTGTGCAGTGAGAGCGCCAAACCAGGCCACGTTAGATGAGCAGCCCACTTCTCTACCTGTAGATGATGCCTTTGCTGTGGAGGAAGAAGAGGCCGGCCGCTATCTCCGCTCCGTAAAACCTGGAGGGAGACAGAAGAGAAGGAGGAGGGGGTTAACTACTGGTTGCTTTATCTTTCAGAAAATTGGCCAGCAAGGAGAGAGAAGGGAGCTCAAGAGGGTGATGAAAGGGAGAGAAACCGAATAGATGAAAGGCAAGAAGATGAAGAAAGAGAGCTGGAAATGAGCAACAGGGTAAGAATTCGTTTTAGATGATTGATCAAAGATTATTGATTAGACGAACAGCCGGGGGGAGGGAAAATGTAGATGAAAAGATGAGATTAGTGGGAGGAGGAAAGAGAAGAAGGCTGGTACTTGAGTTGATGACTTTTCTATGAGTCACCAGAAATAATGAACAAAGCTATAAGAGACGAGTGTGTATGTAAAGGAACAGAGGATAAAAGAAAGGCAGGAAATGAGACGCTGTAGGTGATTAAAGGTAAAAGAAAAGAGCTTTTGGACTACATACGCTGCGTGAGCCTCTTTGAACTTGCCGACTATCTGAATGTGAAACATCAGGTCTCCTCCGTCGACGTATTCCATCACATAATACAGACGGTCCTGCAGAAACACACGCACACATATACACACTCTACGTACATAATCACCTCTTGTCCAAATTAAAAAGCAATCTGTTAAAACCTCCTTCAGGACCAAGGACCTTGTTAAAGAAAGCAAACTAATTATTTAATTTATTAATCAGAATTCTCAGGCAGCCTTTGCTGAAGGAACTCCTGGGAGCCAAAATGTCAGGCAGGTTTATGGACAATTTAATATGGTTCATTTAGGATCTCGTATCCCCGCTACACACAGACCTACTGTACACACACCTCAGTCTGGAAGGCGCAGTAGAGCGATGTGAGGAAGTGAGGGCGAGAGGATAGCGCCAGAACCCTCCTCTCCACCATGGCGCTCTCCGTGTCTTCGTCCTGGAAGAGAACGTCTTTCTTCAACACTTTGACAGCGAACAGACGCTCGCTGCCTCGCTCCTCCGCCAGCAGCACCTGCACGGAGACAGAGAAAGGAGTGGAAAGCTACTGTAACAACAAAAGAAGAAGAATTTTAAAGCAGCTACTGCTGCACATCTTCAACCTGCTGGGGTCCATAAATAAACACAGTGTTTATTTATACACTACACCCACTGTCTGCTAAAAGAGCATTTTTTAATTCCAAATTCACTTTTTCAAAAAAGTCCTTAACGCATCTCTCACTCAGGCTTCACTTCTAGCTCTAGATAGAAATATGCATGTACTGTAATGCTGCCAGCACTGAACATTTTTTAGGTCATTGTGTTATGAGTAACATGCTGCTCTAGTTAGGAGGAAACTAGTTCTGCTGTTTTAATAAAAAATGATGTGCTTTTGAGGCACATTTGCAACATGCTGTGCATGACATTAAAGCTGCAGTGGGTAGAATTAGAGCAAATATGATTTGTTCTTTTTATAAAACAGTCACTATATCCTGACAGTAGTGCACGAGAGGTAATGAGGTAATCTGAGAAAAAAAAATCATGTGCCTCTGTGTATTCCGGTGTCCTCAGGTGCTCCTAATGGCATCTGCAAGATTTCACAGACCGGAGGAAGAAAACTAATCAGAGCCGAGCTGGAGCCTGCCGTCTCTGAGCAGCTGTCAATCACTCACAAACTCTGATCAAATGGTCAAACTAGGCAGCGCTGATCAAATATTAATCAATATTCTGTTACTGTAATGTTTATTTCTCTCCTCAAATGTTTTCAGAATCATCTTGTAGTGTACTGTTTAGCTGTAAAATGAGAAAGTTTGTGACCCAGCAGCCATGTTGAGATCAGTTGAGGAAATACTAAGCACTGCCCACCAGCCGGAGCAAACTTTCTCATTTTACAGCTAAACAGTACTACAAGATGTTTTTTTAAAGCCTGAAAACAGATCCATGAGGAGGTGCAGAAGTCTAGTTTTCTCAGAACACTTGAATTACAATATGCTGAGAGTTTATTATGGAATTTTTGACCAATGATGCCAAAAACGTTCTGCCCCCCTGCAGGTTTAAGTGTCATGCTAAGCCAGGACGTATAAAGTTTCCACATTTAAAAATGCCTGTACTGGTAAGAAAGAGAAATAGTGCAAGAGACAAATAGAAATTATATCACATTATACGAACAGATGCTTAAGCAAGTTCAGCACTGTGCACATTTACCCCGACATGGTGAAATAACTGAAGCAATGTTTAATTAAAACTGCTCCGCGCCCGAAGATTTCAAGTCACGTTAACGTCATAATGAAAAAGGAGAAGCGGGTCTCGTGTTTTTATCAGACATTAAAAACACATTCAGCGGCTATTTTCTCACTCCTGTGAAATTGGCTGCTAGCGGGTTGTTCTGAAAAGCTAATGATGCTATAATTTTCGACAATGGGAGCCACATGACCCGGGTTACTGCAGTTCATGGGAAAGATATGGTCAAGAGAGAGCACTGGAGAAGTGCTGACAACAACACTGTTTTTAAATTGTCTGGCCGACCTGCAGCGCCTAGTGGGGATAAAGGATCTCATTTTACTTTCAAATAGTGGAGAAGAGTAGAGGAAATTACATGGTGTCACTTTTCAGAAATCAACGCGACTACACAGAGGGTCCTCTGAAGAAGGCTGTGCATGTATATGCGTGTGCAGTACTATTGATGAACTGCCAGTCTGAGAGAAATCCAGCTGTCCTCTGTGATCTTGTCTCCTGCTCTTCCCCGTGGTTTCAAACTAACCCGCAGAAAAATGGGACTCATCACCCTTCAGAATATTACAAATCTTACTACTTTTTCCTCTTTTCCGCTCTTGTTATCCCACTTCCTTTTGGTCATTTTGTCACATTTCCCAGCACAGTAATCCTCTCTATCTCTGTCTCACTTCCCCTCACTCAGCAGCCCCGGGGTCTGTCTCTCCTTTCTCGGGTCGTCTTTTTTTTTTCTCACATCTTACGTAAGTCGAGTCTATTTCTCCTGTCCTCTGTAGACTCTCCTCTGACAGTTATGAAACAGCACAGGGGGGATTTCAGAGGAGGAGGACGCAGGACTCAAAACTCCACTCTCTTCATTATGCCTCATCTACTGGGGAATTAAAGAGAAAATGGAGAGCAGAGGCTCCCTTGAAATGAACACCTCCAGGAGGACTGTGTGGCATGTAGGAAGCCAGCCAGCCTGAGCTCACGACTGCTGACAGCACAGAAGAAGCCAGGGGTTAAATGAATCATTTGGCAGCAGTAGGAAGAGACAATGAGCATGTTAGTAAGAAAGAGTTTTTTTGGAGCTGCTGTATGAAATGCCACTTGAAGGTCAGGTCCATCAATAGAAGAAAATGTTTAAAGCAAGGAGCAATCTTTGTTGTTTTCAGCCTCTTTGGTATCACTTACAGCTGCTGGAGCAGATTGTATTTAGAGAAGATGACATTTTATCTCAGCGGCTGCTGTGTTTACCTTGCCAAAGCTGCCTTTGCCCAAAACCATGAGGAAGTTGAAGTCGAGGATGCCCACTTTAACTTTGGCAGGTCCGGGGATGTGCACCGGCGGGCAGGACGGTACAGGGGTCGGGGACAGGGCCGCAGGGAACGACTCAGACAGCGAAGCAGGTAGCGCCTGAGGCAGAGAGGGTGTTGTGCCGTCTGGCTGTGGCTCCTGGAGAATCGTAGTAGGAGGATTGAGAGATGAATGCTTGGATGCAGTCCAGCACACACACACACACAAACAAACACACACACAAACACACGTACACACACACACACACACACACACACACACAAAACCTGACAAAAAGTCCTTCCTACCCCTCGTTTTAGATTACAGTCAGGCAGAACAATCCTGCACCCTGGTGGAGACAGGGTGCAACAGGGAGGGAGTATAATTTATCATCTAATTATATAGCGACAACACCAGGCATAAATCTTCTGCGTTTTTTGTTTTTTTTCCATAGATAGAATAGTGAGGGACAGTTCAAGATCCTGACCCAGTGTGCGCAGTGGCAGCTGTTGTTTATTACTAGGTAATTATAAGCTGATAAAGGCCAAGGCTTTAGGATAAATGGTCATTAGTTTTTGTTCAACATGAGGACCAACTGATGGCTTTTTTGTTCGTACCAGAGTACGTTTCCTACCTCCAGGTCCGGGTCTGGTACTGGGATGTTATAGTACTCTCCCTCATCCTGGGCCAGCAGTTTGAACCAGCCGCTGATAGGACGCCTGAAGATCTCACTCACTCCGAACGACATCGCTCCCATGAAATCGTTCCTAGACGTGCGGTCCCAGTCCCACACCTCCACCGACAGACGCCGGTCCCACTGGTGACCGCGCACTGAGCTGGAGAAACAAACATAAATCATTCAAAATCACTGGGGAGAGTTAGCTCACGCTGTAAGCAACACAACAATGCACAAAGACACAGAAGGAAATTCAGGTTTTTCTTATTTTTACCAGATTTAAAATATCTTACTTCAACTGAATATCAGCAAAGGTAATAAAGGGTGAAATATTAACACTGGTGATGTAAAATAAACTGCATATACTTGGGGACCATCAACCTTCTAATCTTTATCTTTCAGGGTCTTTTTTATGACTCGGTAATTCCAATTTATTTTACCTAAAGCACATTTTGTCCCAGACCCATGTACTTTTTCCACCTTGGATTAAAGTTCACAAGGACTCACAATGTGAAACTCTCATTCCAGACGGGATTGAGCGTCGAGCGGATGGTCTTGGTCTTCTGTTTGCTGTGGCTTTTCGGGTCTGGAATCAATTTCAGTTTAACGTACGGGTCTGACAGGCCGTTCGGATCCATGGGCATCAGGTTACGAGCCTCCCGCACTGAAGACAAAGTAGAATAATAGAAAGCACAGAGAGAGAGAAAGCCTTCATTACCTGTGTAATCCCTTTTTTTCCGATTTAAAACACTCCCCATGATCCAGCTGGTCCTCTCACCTGTGACGAAGACGTCCTCACTCTCTCCTCTGACAGTCAGGTGGATCCTCCCTCTCTTCTCTGTGTGGTCCTGGCCACAGAGACTGGGAACACTGGTCTCACACCGTCGATGGACGTTCATGTCACAACCTCACAGTACAAAGATGCACAAGTATAAACAAACACATGCATAGGTGCCAAAAATGGTAATTAGATAAATAGATAGTTAAAAAATTTAGAAAATGTTTCCTGTCTATCACACTGACAAATAAAGCAAAATGCAAAAAAGAAAATCTTTAAAAATGTTTATACACACACACATCTTGTTTTGCCACTTTAGGATATTGCATTGACTTATATTTAATGACCTTTGACCTACCCTAACCTTAACCATAACCCGTACATGCCTAATCAATACCCTGATTATAGTAATCCATCACTCTCCAAACCTAACCTTAAAGGAACAGTTCCACATTTTGAGAAATACACAAATTCGCTTTTTTGTCAAGTTAGATCGGAAGATTGATACAACTGTCATGTCTTACCTGTAATTATTACACGGCTTTGCACAGGCGCTCTATGGTCTGTTATGCATTTATAACAGACCGTTGCAATGGATGCAGTTCTGATTTTTAAGGATAATGTACAGTTAGCTGGTCATTGTTGTGAAATAAACCTCTTCAGGGTGATGCATGACCTGCCCTGTCGGGGTTTACTTCACAACAATGACCGGCTCGCTGTACATTATCCCTTACTTATAAGTCTACAGCCAGCAGCTGGTTAGCTTAGCTTAGCATAAAGACTTGAAAGAGGGGGAGACTGCTAGCCTGGCTCTGTCTGAAGGTAATGTCTATCAGTAACTCTAAAGCTCACAAATTAACATGTTATATCTCATTTGGTTGGTGCAGGAGTGCCTAAACCGTTTCCGTTTATGGGCTAAAACTGAAACTTAATGCTGGGCTACGGGCCAAAAGCAAACACTATTATATTGTATTGTAATGTTAAGATGCAAAATGGCACTATGATTCCAAATTCCCTTAATTGAAATGTATTTTGTCCCTGTGCCACTGTCTCTGCCTCTCCAGTATTTTCTTACTTAATTTGTGCCAAACTGACTTCCTGCGCAAAGTGTCACTCTGCCTGCCATGCTCAGATTATGAAAACTAATTAATAATTAAGGATCCCACACAATTAAATAACTTTTTTTTACCTCACAAAAAAGTAAAACAGATTTATATCATTATTATTATTTTTTTAAATAAATTCACTAAAAACATCTGGTGGGCCAAATTGAACCTTATGCTGGGCCCCACTTTGGGCAGCCCTGGTTTAGTGGGTTTAAAAACTGACTAGTTGTGGTTTTACGGGGGTTTATATAGTGAACTATTTCTTAGCCAGGCATAGCTACTTTCTGGAGTATCCGCTGTTTGCCAATCTCCTCATCTAATTCTCTGCAAAAAAAGTGAATAAGCGTATTTCCCAAAATACCCCAAACACAAACTTAACAAAGTCAACTCTAAATTTCGGAGGCTAATTTTGTCGGGACCAGCTTCATTTCCCCAGCTGGGAGGTGAGTCCCAATAACATGACTGTGTGAACTGATATTTTTATCCCCACAACACGATTAATAATAATATGTGGAGGAAACTCACAGCCACATTTCATGCCCTGGTGTATGAGGCCGTACAGCAGCGAGCCGCAGTGGTCGCAGAAGGTGGGACTGGAGTATGTTTGGACCTTAAATGTGTGTTGAGTCTTCAGGTCCTGAAACACAACAGAAACATTGAGAACACACACACACAAACACACACACATACGCGCACACACAGCGTGACCATGGAAGACACTGTGAACACACACACACACATTTACACACATGCATGCGTGAGTATGATTAGTGGAGAGATGTTGAGTGGGGTATTCATGGACAAACCAATTAGATTTCTCCACTGGGAGAGGACATATAAATGAGAGTGCATCTAGGCAAGGCTGCGCGTGACTGTGTGTGTGTGTGTGTGTGTGTGTGTGTGTGTGTGTATGAGTGTGTATACTGTGCAGAGAGGGATGAATCATTTTTATCTCTCTGCAGCTCCCCACCACCACCACCACTACTCTCCACACACCACCTTCTCCCAAACTGTTTTCCCTCTGAGCCGCTATTTAAAAACACCGTCACCCTGTTTCTCCTCTGTGTGTGTTCCTTTCACTCGCTCATCCTTTTTTTCCCACTCAAACACACACAGTCACACAGTCACACAGTCACACAGTCACACACATGGTCCCCATGACCTAATTTCTGAGGCAGTTTCTTTGGCGGCAGAAAGAAAAAACGTGAAGACAAATCTCCCTGAAATCCTCAGATATGCCACAGAGAGGAAGACTGAGCAGTCTGTTGCTCTCGCGCCCCTCTAATCTCCCTCTTATCAACATCTCTTCCACTCTCTATCTCCAACTCGCTGCATCTCTGAGGCCTTGTACTGTAGGATGACATGTCATGAGTGCACACGTCACAGATGGGACAAGGCTACGCAATGCCAAGCTTGCATGGATTGATGGGTGAGTCATGCACATGTGTTCCTTGGCACTGAGCGGATGGCTTAATCTTGACTAAAATGGAAAACAAGAAGAAAATAAAAGTGGAAGTAATGGCACATATGCTCACATCTGGTTTGGGGCCCGCCACAGAGCCGGGACAAGTGAAGGTCACAAACTCGTGACATCTTTTGTGGACCACGAAACTGCAAACTACAGGAAAACACAGAGAAAAATATCCTTCAAAAATGAATCGGTCACCCTGAGAAAAACATCTAAGAAGATTATATGCTGTGGAAAAACACAATAACAACGTGTTTATCTTTACCTTGACATTGGAATCCCTGTTTGCCGATGCCCCTGAGTGAAAAAGACACATGGATTAAGACACAAATACAATCTTCTCTACACTTCTTTAAAGTGAAATATTTTGCTTCAGAGACGGTTCCCCAGCCAGAGGAGCATAGATTACGCTGCCAAGACAGCGATAGTGCTGTTGCATTATTCCATCCTGTATTAACAACAGACATGCAGGCACAAACACCACCAGCTGTGTTAGAGGCTACCAACTTGAAAAACAAAGTCATTATGTGTGACGTTTGAGTGTCTTTCGTCTCTTAACCACACACTGCTGACCAGGTCAAGTGATGTCAATCATTGTCACACACACACACAAACACAATTCTCCTGTTTCCAGAACTGCGGTGTTGGCTAGTTTCCAGCGTCTCCTTAGAGCTTTAATTGAATAATTAAAGCCATTGATTGACTAAAGAGTCCACTCAGCGGCTTGCCTGCTGTGAATCAAGTTTTGATTAGAAAGGCAGGCGAACGAGACACCGCAGAGAGCTCCTCCACAATCATGCCGGAGAGGCCCAGGGGTTCATAGGAAACTGACCATAATCACTGATCTAAAATCAGTTCACCATCTGGCTGAGTAATAATTAAAGATGGGGTTGCTGAGGGTAATCTGATCCTTGATCAGCATTCAACAGAAGTCTCTGTCTGCAGCAGTCTGAGCAGATGAGGCCAGTTCTGCTTTTTGACCAGCAGAGAGCATCAGAGAACCAGGGATGGATCTGACGAGAATCAACAGTGATGCTTGCTGGCCAGATATCACTAGGAAATCATTGCATTGTAAATTTAATGATGCATTAAAAAACGTATACAACTAAATAAAAAGTTGCCTTTAGAAACCATCAGGAAAACTCTACAAACTGAGCAGAAGACTTGAAAACATTCTGGACTAGTAAAGTATTAATTCAGTATTAATTACAAATAATGAATTAAAGAGAAATTAAAATAATTTGTAAGAGGGAGAAACCTGGAACTTGTCTTTACAATAGGCTTTTTTTCACTGAAGACACATTGACGTGTCACAGCATAAAATTAATGTCCTGGTATTGTTAATGTTGGCTCAATGTCACACTGTCATGACGTACTAGGACACTTGATAAGAACAGAGCCATCATTAATATTAAAGAGGACCTATTATATTCTTTCCATTTCCTTTGGTGTGTTATATATTTTTTTGTGCATGTAAAAGGTCAGCAAAGTTACAAAGTCCAAAGTTCACGTCAAAGTTACAAAGTCAAAGCCGAAGTTGCTCTCCCCCCCAGAAACACTGCTCCTGAACTGCCTGAAATGCCTTGATTCAAGTCCCGCCTTTTTTCGGTAACGTGGTGATATCACCAAGTAACTATTCCTAGCGGATAGTTTGGCACGCCCTCAAACAAAGCTAATTAGAGCGGAGTCCGAAGAGTTTGGTTTGGTGACCAATCACAACAGAGTGGACCAGCTGACCAATCAGAACAGACAGGAGCTCAAACAGAGCGTTTCAGACAGAGGGTGAAAAGAGGTGCTGCAGCACAGCCGGTATGAGAAAAATAAAGCGTTTTTTTAGAACATGTTCTAGTAAAAACACAAAATACAAGTATGCACCTGAAAATAAGCATAATAGGTCCTCTTTAATGTTTGTAACACCTGTGCTATTCCTACTATTACAAGTCAAAATGTCTGCTGTGAAAAAGGCCGGTTGGATCTGTCCTTAGATCAGTTTGAAGTATACCGTTGTATGGTCTCATTAAGATATTTTCAGTGTTAGACTTCAGTATTTTTACTGACTCCAAAAACATTGAACTGTGACACCAGTGTCGCTTTTTCTTTTTTACACCATTTCACTTAATTGATAATTGAAGGGAGCCATACAAGGCGTAACCCATTCCCCTTCAGAGCCTGACTGACTCATTTATTTACATTTCAAAATTATAACTATCTTGTCTTAGTCTTTAATTAATCTATCAATCTCCCCCAGAGGCTTCGACACCCAGGTTGAGAGCGGCTGCTCTGACATCCTGTGTGAAGGAGAAGAGTTTTCACCCTGAACTAAGTGCTGCTACCGCAGCCAAGACAGTAGGAGAAATGTCCTCAAAGCTACCCAGAGGCTGCTGGCACATGCACCGCCCTGCATCCGACATACACCACCACCATATGTCCACACACACACACAATGACTCACACACACTGCCAGAGCTTCACTGGACAGAAGAAGCTCTCTGCATGGTTGTCTGTATGGACATTTTTTACATGACAACCCATATGCCTGCATGCCAAAGGTCATACATTTACTCAAGTACTGTACCTCAGTACAGTTTTGAGGCACCGGTTCTTTGTTTGAAATACTTTGCAGATTAGGTTTTGCAAAAGACACATCATCCCTTTCCTGTAAAAAACGTGTTTCTCCAAAACACCAACTTTCCATGAACAAAACAGCCCTTTTTTTCAGTTCCCTGACAAAGCATTTCTCCAACTTTCTCGTTTTCCATTTTTGTCATGATTCAACCCATCATTATCAAATAGTTTATATAGCTTAAAGGTGCTTTATACGATATCCAGGGCATTAATAGCAGCAAACAACTATGTACTACTACTTGCTATGTAAAGATATAGAGGATTAATGTCTACCTGAGCAGAGAATGAAGTCACTCTCCCTCTGTGTGTGTGTTGTAATCAGATCTTTTAGTGAATGTTAGTACATGTGAGCGTGCTCCACTGGCTTGCAAACAGCTGCCACACTGCACTGCTCTCATGCGGCGGTTATGGTGGAGATAGACCAAATTCGGCCAACAAACGGAAAGACGTGGCGGAACCCAAAATGGTACCCAAAACAGTCCGGTTTCTTCCTGCCGATGGGTGGTGCTTGGTTTTGGCTTGACTTTGGCGTTGCACAAACTTTCTCATTTTACAGCTAAACAGTACACAACAATATGTTTCTGAATACCTTTGAGGCGAGAAATAGGCATTACAGTAACAGAATCTTGATTCATATTTGATCAGCGCTGCCTAGTTTGACCGTTTGGTCTGAGTATCGATAGCCTGCAGCCTTGCGATGGATGAACCTCATTTGCATAAAGTTGAGGTTGAGTCATGATGATGCAAATTCAGATACAGCGAATGGTCAGTCATGTCGTCGACCCATATCCATCATGCAACGGGTGATCGGATCTCCTGCTTTCCATAGAAACTGAATAGGATCCATCGACTTCACCTACGTCAACGGATTTGGTGTATCCACCTTTACAGCCGATAACGCAAAAGTGCAGCAACCCACCCTCTGGTTCCCGCCCAAGTTAACACTGTTAGCTCTGTCAGCAGTGTTGCCTTGGTTTTCACTGTTAGCACCGTTAGCTGCTTGCAGCTGTCGCCATGTTGAGAACCGTGCAGAGGCAGGAGAAACGCTCTCAATCTCGTATTTAGCACCTTTAAGAAGAAAGACACATTAACTCATAAACCCATAATGGAACACTAAATCCTTCAGTTTATCGGAAAAATACGAAATCGCCAAATTTGGAGATATGTAGTTTGAGGACGAGAGTAAACAACAGTTTATAACATAGTTACTGTAGATCAAGCGCCACCTGGAACAGCTACAACAATTAAATACTACTTACATGTAAACACATTAAAAATCGAACACCGCAAAACAGATTCAATATTCAAATTTGTTCTACATATTAATATGTTTCAACGTACGTATATGTATTAAAAATCTGCACTTTTAGAGTACTTTGGAGCATTTTTGAATGCAAGACTTTCTAATATTTTCTGATGAAGTTTTTTTTATGTTGTGCTATTTACACTAAGGGTACACTTCGCTGATTTTATGCATGGTAGTTCAGTTTACTCTTTATGAGGACTTGACCTCTTAAAACAGTTCAATTACGTCTTTTGTGGCTCTGGAGGAGCTTTCAAAAGTCTGAAAATAACACTAACGATGGCAGGATGGTGGGACCTAATTAAAGTGGCCACTGAGTTGTATTATGGGAATTGCAGGATCCAGCATTTTTGGAGCTTGGTTGATACTACAGAATAAAAGTCAGAATATCTCTGTCAGTTTTGACCATTCTTGTTTTAATCTGTCTCTTGTGAGTACTAAAATGCGCCCCTTTAAGATCTGATAACACCTCCTACGCTGCCTTGCATTTACTGTTACTCTGTATGCAAGCATTCATACTGGAAAAAAAACTGTGTCCTAATTTAAATCTTGCTTATGCGTATATGTGTGTCTGCATGTGTGTGATGAAGATCCTGAAGTAAATCCTGTATTGTGTGGGCTGTAGTGTGGAGCTGAGGTTATTTGATCATGTCAGGTCAGTGTGGTGGCTACAGAGTGTAGGCTGTTCCTCCAGCTGGCAGCTGGATCTGGCTACAGAGAGAAGAAGTGCAAAGAAAGTCAGGTGGAGTAGTGGGATGCCTGAGGAGGCGGCTTATGAACTGCCAGGTTTATGTGTAAATGTGCAGCTGTGTGTTTGTGTCTGTGTTACCAGATGAAGTCGGTGCAGTGGCTGCAGAAGGTGGGCTGTTTGAAGAAGCGCGCCGTGAACTGGTGGTCTTTCACCTCGACAATCCTCTTGTGTTTGAGCGCTCCCCTCCTCTGGAAGACAGGCACCCTGGCTGGAGGGGAGAGGGGCGAGGGCAGAGGGGAGGTCGCCGAAGTCGGGGAGGCCAGCGTCAACGGGGAGAGGGAGGGGGAAGGGGAGACCGGGGTCGACATGATGCCTGGAGGATACAGTAAAAGGAGGAGAGAGGGAGGGAGAGGGATGATGAGTGTCAGTAAGGAGGGTACAGAGTTGTACAGGCGAAAGACCTTGAACATGGGAGAGGGAGGAGGGGAGGGAGTGAGGACGGGGAGGAGGGATGGAATGGGTCATGATAGCGACAGGAGTTGTATTAATGGCACATGGGATGTAGGGAGCAGGGGAGTGATGTGATGGAGAGAAAGATCGAGAACGGACAGGAAGTGCAGAAGAAGATGGAGGGAGCACAGGGAAAGCGACAAGAGTGATAGAGAAGAGTGAGGTGTAATGAGGAAGACATGGAGGTTAATTCACATACGGAGACAGAACTCTCCTAAGAGACTCTGAGACGCTAAACGATTAGAGCGACTCGCGGTGTGTCCCACATACTGTCTGTCCACTCTACCTCTTGCTGTACCCCTTATATCTCCATCCCCTCTGGCAGCTATGACTACCCCCATCCCCTAGTCGTCATGTCAACTGTACCCTCTGTTGCCATGTCAACAACACCCCCACCACCTGCTCCAATATTAGAGCCTGTATCCCATCTCCACTTCCTGCCTGCCCTTATTAGCAATTAGTCCCATATTAGAAGTAAAGTTTGGAATAATACGTCTATAGGGAATGAGATGCGCAGGAAAAAGTGCAAAATGGCAAATATTAGCTGGAGAGATCGTGCTGTAAGACTACTAAATGATAAATGAAACACCAACAGAGATTTAATGAATAAATAAATAAGCCCATAGCAAAAAAAAAACCCTGCCAGAAAAAACAATGTGATGAAATGATGGTGTTTCAGCAAAGAAGCAGGAGCAAATCAATCAAAAGGGCGAGAGAGGAGAATGGTGAGAAAAATGGCACAGTGCTCAGAAATTAGTAAATGAATGACAAGAAGAAAAATATGTTCTGAAAATGTGTGCAGGCCCATACGGCGAAGATAACGAAGACACAATACCTGAATTTGTGGTGATTTTGGATGAAAAGGCTCGACTAAAAGGACAGCTTTCTTCTCTTCCTCTCCCCCTTTCTTCTCCTCGTTTGGCTCACTTCAAAAGAAAGGCTATAAGGTGTCACACCTGTAGCTGGTTACCTCAACAAAAAAAAGAGAAAGACGAGAAGAAAAGACCAAGAGAAGTAGTGCTGCCGCAAGTAGAAAGGAATCAGCCAAAATTAAAAAAAGAAAGAAAACCTATTACAACAAAAAGCAACAAGCGCTTCAAGAGATTCAAGCTTTCTAGGAACCAAAGATAGAAGAGTGAAGTGGTATATATCCGTTAACCCAGAGGCAGGGTGAGGAGGAGGACGAGATAGAGAGGTGGTATTCTCTTTCCAAGATTGATTCTGTTTTTACTAAGAAGAGGACGAGAGATGAAGAGAGAGAAAAAGAGAGAGAGAGAAAGGGAGAGAGAGAGAGAGAGAGAGAGAGGAAGGAAGATTGAGGGGAACAGGCAGCGTTTCATTTTGAAATCTGGGTTACTTCTCTCAGGAGAGGGTGAGGGAGGTAGAGGAAGGAGGACGGATGAGACAGACGCTGCCATTTTGCCACCGCCAATACAGTATGGACAAGCAAGCGCCAACTGTCTCTCACTTCCTCTAGAGCCAGACGGAGGGAGGAAAGGAAGAGGAGAGAGAGAGAGAGAGAGAGAGAGAGAGAGAGAGAGAGAGAGTCTGGAAGAAAAGAGCAGAGAGCCTCAGAGGTGAAGAGCTTGAGAAATGGCTAGTTAATCACAGCTAAAACAGGACAGAAACAGTTAAAAGTCATGGAGTTTGCAGCAGATCCAGATGACTGAAGGATCAACAGGCCTGTGAAATAAACAACCCTGTTAATCTTTTCTGCAACAGCGCGGTTAACAGCATGTTCACCGCATCTGAAATGTGTTCTGAGATCAGAGCAAGTGGTGACATGATAACAATACTGCACCACTGTGCACTGAAACCAGGTCAGCTAAGCCTGATGGGAAGAGTAGTTTCCAAGAGAGAGGGGCTGTTTGTCCATTGATTGCCTCCATACCGTCAAGGACACACACACACACACACACACAAACACACACACGTACACACACACACACACACACACACACACACACACACAGAAACTTGTTTTGTATTGACTTACATTCATTAATGAAACACAAACCAAGCCTTAAATGAATAGTTCAACATTTTGGCCGATTCAATTATTTGCTTCCTTGCCAAGAGTAGTTAGATGAGAAGATAGATACCACGTTCATGTCTGTAGCCGGCATCTGTAGCTAGAGCACACGCTGGTTAGCTTAGCTTAGCATAAACACTGGAAACAGGGGGAAACAGCTAGCCTGGCTCTGTGAGAATGTGACAAAAATGCCAACCGGCTCACAGATTATCATGTTATATCTTGTTTGTTTAATCCTTCCAAAAAATCAAAGTGTACAAACAACAGTTTGCTGTTTTTCATGGGGGTTACGTGCCAGACTATTTCTTGGCCGGGACCAGTTGCCAGGCAACCACCAGAGACTTGGACTACTATAACGTGTTAATTAGTGAGCTTTAGGGGTGCCAGTAGGTAGATTGTTTTTTACCTTTGGAAAGAGCCAGGATTGCTAATTGTAGGGCTGTCCTCGACCAAAGAAGATCTTAGTCGACTAACACTCATAAAATGTTGTTGACTAATTGATTAGTTGATTTAATCAACACACAAAAGCACCGCTTTAAATCTTGTGTTTACCAGAGATGTGCTCATAAGGTTTTTGGAAATAAGTCATTCAGTATGAAAAAAGCATGAGAAACGACTAATCGACTAAAGAAATGCTACATTCACACTACGAGCGACAAAAGCACTGGCCTGCTACATTGCCGGTGAGTCGCCGTTGAAATGTTGCTCAAGCGCTCATTGACATGGTTATGTTGTTTATAGCACTGGGGACTGGCTAACGGCATTTTTTTTTTTTTAGATGGAACGGAACAGGGTGAAACAAAAACATAAGCTTGGTTGACGCTTCACTGCGTCATTGGAGCGCTGAAAAAGAGTTCAGCTCAACTATATATGTAGCACGTCACGTGTCGGGAGTCAGTTTGTAGCTTCATGTCACCGGCTTCCATTGAAAATTACATGTAGAATGTTGTTGTGTCGCTCGTAGTGTGAACACAGCATTAGTCGACTAAGACCAAAATGTCCGAATAGATCACTAAGAGGGGGCTGCCCTAGCTATTTGTAGTCTTTATGCTAAGATAAGCTAACCAACTACTGGCTTCAGCTTCCCATTGATATCAATCATCTCATCTAACTCACATCAAGAAAGTGAAAAAGCGTATTTCAGTCCCTTCAACCCTAAAACTCAACGGCTTGGCTTCCCTTGTGGTGACCATATTTTTGTACCCATTGGGTAGTTGAGTCCCTGTAAAGTCGCTGTGTGAACAAACGTTTGTCTCCACAATGTGAGCAATACAAGTGCACACACACACACACACACACACACACACACACACACACACACACACACACACACACACACACACACACATGATTAATCACACTCCATGTGCGCACGTGGTCTATATGGACAATCTTGGGAGAAGAGAGCAGCAGGCGGGAGCAGGGATGCAGGCAGGACGAAGGGGTGGATTGGAGAGGGACGGAGAGACTGAGAGAGGGAGCGCAGGGTTGAAGGTCTAATTAATGGAAATGTAGGTTATTAGTCTCCTGATGAGGACACTGGCAGAGAATTAATTAACAATTATAATTAGCAAGATTGTTAGAGAGCAAAATGGTGTCAGCCAGCAAGATAAGAGTGAGCTAGCGTGCAGAAGTGTGTGTGTTGGACGCTGTCATTATTACTGTATGTGTTGAAAAAAAAACGGTGTGAACATGCCCTATCTGACAGTGATAGATGTCATTTCAGCATTAGTCATGCAGAATCAGCAGCTGATTGGAAATGATAGGGGGCTCTCCTTCACACAGACCGTCACCAGACCTTCTCTCTATAGAACTGCCATTAACGTCTTCATTTTCTGGCCCATAAGACTCCCCCTCTTCATCGCTCTTATCTTGGATGAGTCATGTTCTTGTTCTGTTGTCACAAATAAATGAGGAAGATGTCCTCACGTAGAGAGAGAGAGAGAGAGAGAGAGAGAGAATATGAGCTTGTAGACCATGCACTCCTCAGTAATCAGCGCATTGAAAAACAAAGCACATAAACGGCTCACAATGCTTCCCCTCCATGCGGTGTGATGAGTAAGCACTTGTGGCTCTAAAGTGTCCGTATCAGTGTGCGTTTGCATGCCTATCGGAGCATGCTTTACTGTGTTTGATCCAGGGCCATAAAAGCGAAGCTGGTGTGCAGCCAGCCAATGATACATTAAGGCTGTAAACTGAGAAGACATACACACAACGACAGAATGAAAAACACAGATTCGGCCTGCATGATTAAGAGCAGAAAAAGGCTATAAAACACAGATAGAAGTGGAGATAAAAAATAAATGACAACAGAAAAAATGAGGATAGATCAATGAAGAAGACAGCCCCCCCCCCCCCCCCCCCCACCACACACAAAACCACAATCTGTCTCTTCATCTTTACAATAATCACTACTAGTACTGGAAGCCACCATTTCTGATCATGAGCTCTTTCCACATACCCCAGCCCCCCTCTCTTATTCTCTCTCAGTCTGCAGATGGCTATCTTATTATTTCTGACCATGGCTTAATGAAACAGAAAATCCTCCTCCGATGGAATCTTTTTTGGGGGAGCAATCAGCACTTCACCAATTACACGCATCCATTATCGTCTAACGAGCGCTCGCTCGCATCAAGCACCGGCTTCAACCTGGCTGGCTTTCTTTCTCCTCCAATGAAATTAAGGCAAATTGACTTGCCTAACTGTTGTTTGTGGAATCGGGGGAGAAGTGGTGTCTGAGGTAATCATATCTGCCTGTTAAATTTGTCTCTTCAGAACCAATTGGCTCCGTTTGCTTGTATTGGTTTTCTGTTGGGGTGCGCTTCTATTTGCTTTTTTAATGAAGAGTGGTCTGCCGTGTTTTTGGAAGAGAGCAGCAAACCTCCACGCCAGTCAGATGAGACATTTGGCAGGCGACTAGGGCTTATCAACATGGCCTACAAGCTCTCTGTGCTGAAGCAAATAAGCCTGCTCTCCATATTTACTGCTGACCCGTCTCTCATTGCAACAACAAATACTGCTAAAATGGAAAAGCATACGGACAAATGAGGGGCAGTTGTGTACATTACATCAAACCTATCGGATAAAGTCACGGATTTTGGTTTGTGGATGGCTCAGGAGAGATATCCAAACATCTACTCTAAGACAGTGGTCTGAGGACTGAATTATACATTACGCCAGTTTAGTGTCAAGAATTTTGCCCCATGAGCATGTGGTGCCTTCAAATGGGGTTGTGTTTACCGTGTTCATGAGAAGAGTCAATATGAACGCCCCCCTCTTGTGGTATTCACGACCCCGAAGGGGAAAGTTTCTGAAAGCTCAGAGTTTCATTTGAAGGCACCAACAGACTGTATATAAGAAGTGGACATAGCCACCGTGACGTCACCCATTGGTTTGCGGGCTGCCGTTTTGAAGCCTTGAGTTCGGCATTTTTGCTTTCGCCATCTTGGCTATTTGCAACCAGAAGTGACACAAGAGGGTGGAGCTAAGTACATCTGAATGCTGAATAAGACACTTTTAGGCGATCAAAAATGTTTCAATTAAATTTCATGAACTGAAAACACACTGTGTAACGGTTAAAGTTGTAGGACAAAAATACGGACAACTCTCAGACCGGACAACGCCGTGGTAGCGGCCTGTCAATCACAAGGTAGCCACGCCCTAAAACACACCCTGCTCAATGGTCTATTTGACTCTAAATGGGGCCATAATTTACTAAATGAACACCTAAACACCTAATGAAGATGTAAAACTAGAGATTGAGACCATAAACTCATGTTTACAATGTTAACTGAGGTAATACATAATAATAGTTGCCTATTTGCCTATCTGACAGTAACTGAGGAACATTGTCATTCATTTAGACTTGTGTTTCTGGCCACCTGATGAATTCAAGTACAATATTGACTTTCCTTTTATATCTGCTTTTGTCTACACAAACTCCTGAGGGAAATATCTGTCTCTTTAAATGCTCCAATATGTTCACCAGCTAGTTGCTAACTGTTTCTGTGTTTTGTTTGGCGCTGAGCAGGTAGCGTACAGCGAGTCTTTTTCACAGAAAACTGCTGCCAGCTGCAACCGTAAACAATGCTATTAGAGTGGTGAGAGTGAATCAGAACAGTTAAGTCGCAGGCCGTGAAACCCAAATTGGCTGAAAGACACTAAAACGCTCCATAGAGCTGACGAAACGGCAGGAGGGTGATAACTCTCTGTGGGTTCAAGTTCATGTGATCCATTATAAATATAAAAATATTGATTATATTCGCTTTAAAGTACGATATCAATATTTCATGATTTAGTTTATTTTTCTTTCTATTTACATATCAGCAGAATTTGGTTTTATCCGTCCATTCATTAGTTTATACCTAGAAGAATTAAATATTTGTGTTTGGCAGATCCCCTCTCTACCAAGGTCGAGGCTTTGAGTATAATGAGTTTGGGAGCGTGGCCAAGCCGATAGATCATCTACTAATATGATGAGCAAAAACAGGCATGTGAGCCGAAACGTATTACTATTCACAGTAGGTGCAAAACACTAACAAGAACTCAAAGCCTCAGCTGTAGGCTGCAAAACCGTTGTTACTGCTGCAGGGAGGAAGAGAAGGTTGTGAACAAAATGTGCTCAGGGGGGAAGGATGAAAGCAGGAGGGCAGGAGACTCAGGGTGAGAGGGGCGATTGGATAATGAGGCGAGGGGAGAACAAGGTAAAGTCTGAGGATATCTTAATCTTCATCCCAGTTTTCTAGGATGAATTCCCTTTGGGTAGGTGGCATTACAAGCACGCGCAAACGCACACGCAAACACACACGCGCGCACACACACACACACACACACACACACACACACACACACACACACACACACACACACACACACACGCACCCACACACACACACACACACACACACACACACACACACAAGGATGTAGTATGAATAATTATTGTGTCCTAGATGTGGTGGTAATATGTCTTCAAACTTATTGGCCGCAGCAGAGTCGTGTTTCTGTTGATGTTACAGTTCTATCTTTAGGACTGTTAGCACACAAAGCTATTAATTCTTTTTACTTTCTACTCTGTGACAATAGAAACAAACAAATACTTAAAGGTGCTGAATACGAGATTGGGAGCTTTTATATTGCCTCTCAACGGCTCGCAACATGGCGAAGGCGAGCCACGGCTTTGAGCTAACGGTGCTTTACTAATGCTCAAATTTAGAACTTCTAATCTACAAAATATTCATACAATTAAACAATAATGACAATAATTCTTAGTTACATCTGTAGTACCACTTTTTTTTAGATAATCTAAAAAGTATTTACTGGCAAGATGGAGCAGTTTCAGCATGAGCGTGGTGCAGTATGACAACAAGAAATACAAGCTGCTTCAGTGTGTATAATAGCTTGAGTTTAAACATCCACAGAGATCCCGGTGAACCACATTAAGTGGATGGATTTGCATGAAAAATGGTATTTGCATTATTGTATAAACACACTCTGTGTTCATTACCATTTCAACAAATCGAACAGCCACAGATTGTCACAACGGCTACTGCCTGGAATGATAAAACACATGCAAACATGCTAACATACAAACAAGCAGACGCACATGCAACGGAAACAAAAGACACACGTTTGTGCACATAATCTCTCTCACATACACACAAACACACAGACGAGGCAAACAGTGCGGTATTAGCTGTGGGTCAGTTAGCTCATTTGTCCCTCGTCGTAGTCCAGTCAGTGTGGCTCATATGAAAATGGCGGCATGGAGCGATTGGCTGTGGGGCTGGGACGGGGGGGGGGAAGCACGAGATGAAAGGGTGCTCGGGTGTTTTTTTTTCCAACTTCACAGATCAAGCCGATGGGTTGTAGAACCCTGCGGCGCTGCACACATGATGAAAGGGAAACAGCACTCCCCTTCCACATGTACTGTACGTGTGCGAGTACAGTGTGTGCAGATTGATATAGACTTCAGTAGATATATTTCTTAAAACATACATGTATCATACTGTATGTAAGAAGCAAGAGAGTAGCGAAAGAAACAGGAGAGAATTTATCAATAAAATGCAGTAGAAAGGCAAATCCACAGGGAGGACAGAATGATTTTAAGAAAGGGATAACCAGAGATAGAGTAGAGCAGAGAATAAATGAAATGACAGAGTCAGTCAGGGGAAATAGAATTGAAAGAGAATCAAAACAGAGAGACGAAGGGGAACCTGTTATTGGCAGAATACTGAGAGAGATGGAGGGCGAGAGGTGCAGGAGCGCAAGGGCCACTGCACCGCATAGCAAGAGACGACGCCGGTGTTGCGAGAGAGAGAGACAAAGACAGGAAGAGAGTGAGAGAAAGAGTTAAGCCCTGCACCACAGACATGCGTTGCAAATCCCCCAGGGACCCGGTGGCAGATCAGTACAGGATCAATCTGCTGCACCTCAGCGGGGACGCGGCACACTCCTTCCATTAATTTCCCACACACCGTTCATAAGTCACTGTACTGGGTGCGTGTGTGTGTGTGTGTGTGTGTGTGTGTGTGTGTGTGTGTGTGTGTGTGTGTGTGTGTGTGTGTGTGTGTGTGTGTGACCATTAAGAAGTGACTGAGGACTGGGAGGTGCTTTTAGGAGAAGGGAGATGGAGGGTGAAAGAATGGAGTTGAACAGAGATAGATAGCTGTGTTGGGTGCAGAGATTTATCAACTGACCAATCCAGACCATGCATATTTTACAACTTCAAGATAAAAGCATCGTTGAGCAGCAAGCACTAAATATAATGTATATTTAATCAAATAAAAATTGTATTCCTGCATTTTATATGCATAAAAAAGCTCAAAAGAAAATACATCACTGTGCCCGGCTCGAAGATAAATGACAGCACACTAAGCAAGTGATGGAAATCCCACATGGGAGCTGATCAAGGATCAGTTTATCCCCACCACTCTGCCGTCATAGCCATTAGAGAGAAAAGCATAACACTGACCTCAGATCAGTGTTTGGGGACACCATGATCCAACTGCTTGTAACTCAATCTTATTAGAGCGTTAAGTCATTACTGCATGTACACACAGAGGCCTCACAATGCAATTAGCCATTAGCCCATCACACTGACAAAGCATGGCTAATTAGCAGATCGCAGGCGCACAGGAAGCAGAACAAAACATATTTAATATCCCCCATCAACAGAATATCAGAATATCATGTGTCAGGTACTGTTTAGACGTTTTGTCATGCTCGGTTGAGCAGCATTTTTTTTAAAGAGTCGTATTTGTGAATAAATTCAAAACTAGGCGTCAGCGGTCGCCATAAGCACCATAGATATGGGTCAGTAGGGGCCTACTACACCTACTACATTGTTAGGGGTGTAACGATTCATCTACTACATCGATATATCGATTTATATTCCTACGATCCAACTACATCGGTAGGTAAGTTGTCCTTCACAGGAGACGTATATCGATATAAAATCGATTTGAAACGCAAAAATCGATTGTATCGATACTAAGGATTTGCACATTGTACTGTATATAAGGATAACAAACGTTATATGAAAGTGTTTTTTAGTACTTTTATTAGTAAAGACATGTTAAACGTTACTCCGGTTCACTCTCCAGACATGCGCCAGCTTGCCAGCTCTGCCCTCTGCAGCACGAGCGCGCATCCATGGCGTGCATCCATGGCGTGCATGCAAACGAACGGCGCACTAGACTCCTCGCTCTGTCACCCGGTAGAGGAGCCGGTCGGCAGAGTTGATGAGTCGGCACTTGATGAGGGCGGCTTCGTTTTTTCATTCAGAGAAAATTACTTTCCTTTCCCCGTCATCAATGTGCCCGCAGCATCAGCCTCACGTATCTAGCCGGACAGCAGACGGTCCGCGAGGCAAATTATCACAGGAGTAAAGTAAAAAACTAAACAGAAATTCAACTAACGTTAGTCTAACATAGTTTTAAAATGTTTTCCCGTATGTTTCCCGTATGTATGAAAAGACCCCAAATGAACCCTTTAGGTGGACTACCTGATTACTATAAGCAAATTATTTAAACAGGGTTTGTATAGGAATGATTAATGTCCCAAGCTGTTTGATCACTATAAGTTCATCTCTGTATTATTGCTCCGTTTATATTGAAAATGAGGACAGAAGCAGCAGGTTAAATCACTGTTCATTTAACTTTAATAGAAGTTGGTTTATTATAATTTTTGTTAAATATTTCACTGCCTTGTATCTTGAGAACTGAATCAGCAGGTCCCGCAGTTGCACTTTTTATTATTTGTGTATGTAGGTGTATGTGTTTGACATTAATCATTGTTTACTTGTTTATATCCATAATTAATTTATCCCTGACCTGTACTGTCCAGTATCCAGCTATTTATTTCACAGTCACATTGATTGAATTTTTGGCAAAAAAAAAGATACTGTATCGATTTCAAATCATTGAATCGTATCGTATCGCTCTAGATGAGCCAAATATCGTCCTTGAATCGTATCGGAGCCATCCATCCATCCATCTGCAACCGCTTATCCCGTTAGGGGTCGCGGGGGGGCTGGAGCCGATCCCAGCCGACATTGGGCGAAGGCAGGGTACACCCTGGACAGGTCAGTCCATCGCAGGGCTGACACATAGAGACAGACAACCATTCACGCTCACACTCACGGGCAATTTAGAGTCCACAATTAACCTAACCTGCATGTCTTTGGACTGTGGGAGGAAACCGGAGTACCCGGAGAAAACCCACGCTAACACGGGGAGAACATGCAAACTCCACACAGAAGGGTCCCAAGCCGGATTCGAACCTACAACCCTCTAGCTGTGAGGCGCCAGTGCTAACCACTGCACCACCGTGCAGCCCTCGTATCGGAGCCATGGTAATCAAAATTGTATCGTATCGTTGTAAAAACGTATCGTTAAACCCCTATACGTTTTGAACGTGAAAGCGAAACTTAAAAGCAACACGTTGTAAAACTGCATGAAACATTACGTTTTGAACACAAACAAAAGGCTTCTTTAGGTTTAGGCAACAAAACTAAGACTTCTTGAGGTTTAGGCAACAAATCCACTTAGTTAAGTTTAGGGAAAACATTGTGTTTTGGCTTAAAGGAACAGCGTGTAACAATTAGGGGGATCTATTGTCAGAACAGGAATATAACATCAATAATTACATTTCCTTTAGTGTATAATCACCTGATAATAAGAATCGTTGTGTTTTTGTTACCTTGAAAGAGCCGTTTATATCTACATAGGGAGCGGGTCCTCCTCATGGAGTCCGCCGCATTGCACCACCATGTTTTTACAGTAGCCGAGAACGGACAAACCAAACACGGTTAACTTTACTTGCATGACGTTACTCGCTCCCGTCACCGCCACCCTCTCTCTCTCTTGCTTCACCACTCACTTCTCTAGTACACACATACGCTGGCTCTGCTCCAAATGACCTACGCTACTCTGACAACTGGCTCTAGAGAGGGCCATTCGTGTCTTCGCGTCGGCCACCGTAGCTCTCCTACACGCTTGACACACAGGAGAGACTTCAGTTGGTTGTAATCTGCGACCTCACCGCTAGATACCGTCAGATCCTACACACTGACCTTTAAAATAACTACGTTTCAAAAGTGAACGCGAAACTTAACGCTTGTGAACACAAAGACAACTACATGTTGTCCCATCCATCACCCCCAACCTCCACCTCACATGGAGTTTCACACTGTCTATGCTAGACTTCCACTTCTGCTCCTGTTATGATTACTATGGTCGCTTAAGGTCGCTGTCGTCTTCTTTTAGACCTTCTTTCGGTGATCTACCATGTGAATAGATGATAAAACCTACTATTGGGTGTAGTGGGCCCCTATTGACATATCTATGGTGCTTATAGCGACTGATAATGCATATTTAATTGCCTGATAACACTCTAATCATCTGAAAGCTAAAACTATTTCGAATTTAGTTTCACTTATCTTTCTTTGTTTGCCACTCTATTTGACTCCAAAACAAACACAAAAAGCCTATAGGCTATAAATGCAAATATCATTCAACCCAGGTCTATGGATGAATTCCCAGAAAGCTGCATCAGGGTCAGGTCTGTTTAAAATTCTGTTCTGATCAGCAGAAACATCTGTTTGCTGTAGTAGAAACAGAGCTGGTCAGGTGGCTCTGACTGAGGTTGAGAGTTGAGGCAGAGTGTTAGGAGTGTTGCTCTCTTTGAGGGTGAAAGAAGTGGATTATGTTAGGTCAGCTCTGGCCAGATCAAAGCAAAAAGTCTGACGAGAACCAAGAAACCTCTGAGAAATATATGCAAGCATGCACACACACATACACACACACACACACACACACACACACACACACACCGCACACACACACTCTGGCAGAGGACTGCCTGTCAGAATGCCAAAGAAACTACTCTTTGAGCTCTCCATAAATTTACTTTGAAGGAGTTCTGACTGGGTAATAGCTTGTATGGAAAATACTATCACGAGAGAAAACACACACACACACACACACACACACACACACACACACACACAAGCCCGCACGGCACAAACACAATCTCAAAGCCCCTTATTTATAATCGCATTTGTGACAAAAAGAATTGGAAGGAAACACAGCACCACTGGCATTAATTAAAGAGAATCATATTTTATGAAGCAATTCTCAGGAAGTAAGTGCAGCACTGACCCTCCAGCCCCACCCCAGACAGACAATGTCAAATTAACTAACACATTTAAATTAGGGCATAGACCAGACCAGTCTGGGCTAGGAGCAACATCACCCTACTAGCAACCCGCCTTAGCAACCCATAAGTAGGCCTGTAGTGTCGGCGAGGTTACTAGAGCAGAACTGGGCCTTGTACAATGCTGAAAACACACACACACACACTGGTTTCTGTGGGTATATGTGCCCTGTCACTGTGGTGGGATGAGCTTTTTCATGGTGCAACATGCGGACCCTAGACCTGGTGAGTACAACGTGTGGCACTCCTGTGTTTCCTTGATATAATTCATGGCCGATACAGCCAATGAAGACCCTGTTTGAATTCTGGAGCACCACACGTATTGCTTCCCAGGTAACGGGCCAATATAGAGAGAGGGGACGAGCTTGAGGCTGCACCAGGATCTCTTACAAACTCAGGCACTACACCGGCCTGGAGCACACTGCACTAGGCTGGACTGGACTGTTCAACACATACAATCTGACCCAGACAGTACAGTAAATCTGATAAATCAAAGCAGATAAGGACAACAAGGTAAATCAAAAGAGGAGCAAGTCGGCGAAGTAAAACAAATTGAACCCGACTACTCTAAACGGGAATTGATGGATCAGAACGGGCAGGACAGTGCAAAGCAGAGTGCAGGACTATACGGCAAACTCAAGAGACAGACGGCTCAAAACAGGCAGAACAGTGAATGTGCTTAACTTCCTCCGCTAACCAAATCTGGGAACCAAATTTTATACAAAAGACTGAAGAAATTAGAAGAGCTACGGTGTGTGCGTGGCTTGCATTTTGAAGCCACACAAGCCCGTGTTGGATGATCGGACTACTTGAGGCGATGCTTTAGATTGCAGCTTAGCGAGGGCTAGAGGAAGATGAGGATCATTGGCTGAGTGATGTACGCATTGTGTGTTAAATATGCATGCACAGCAAAGTGTGTGTGTGTGTGTGTTTCTCAGAAATAGCAGGAGAGGAAAAACAGAGGAAGAGGGAAGGAGAGTACTACAAAATCATGCTGCAGTGGGCTTCTACGAATGATTGGCGCACATGCAATACACACAGTAAATGGCATGTACCCTCTCAATGTAAAACACACACATTCAATAGTAGAAATACACAGAAACACACTTGTGTCCTGACTGGTTTGAGGCTATCAGTGATATGGAGCTTTTTGGGATTACATGCGGGGCAGCACAAACTGATGATTTAAAGATTAGGCGATCAACATGATATCAACGCTTTATCATAGCCACTTCAAGCCAAACCAGTCCAGTCTAGATCAGCATAGACAGCAGACACTTCGCCACCACGCCGCCCCTCAGCTCTCTTCCAAAGTGAGCGTTTGAATATTTCACCTTCCACTGATTAAGGTCCGAACTGAGCAGAGGGGGAACGTAGCAGGTTTTGACCAGTGCTTTGGGGGGAAAGTGAAGGACATTATGCTATATTACCCAGCAGGCACCAGGTGGTGGCGGTGCAGAGGACACCATGGCAACGCCATGAAAATGCCATGGCAACGCCATAGCAACTGTGGCCTCATTTGCTCGCTGGTGGTGTGGTACAGCCCAGACTTGCTACAGTGGCATGGTCGTCAGATACACACTTCAGTCACATCAGTAATAGTAACATTGTTCATTAGTTATTTCATCAATCAATTAATTGATCAGCATCATCAACAATCAGTCAAAAGGAGCAAGAACACAGTATCTACTGGTCTCTGTTTTTTGCTAAGTGAGAGACGGACAGAGGGATGAGCTGATTGAAAAAGAAAGTGATCAAAGGAGGAAAGCAAAAGGTCAATGGGTGGGTTAATTAAAGTGATGTGATCGGCGTATGATAAAACTTTAAAAAGAGGAGAGGTGGAGGATGCTCATAGCTTGTTAATGAAAACCAGGAGAACGAACGGCAGACGAGAAAGCAAAAGAGACAGCAGACTGTGTGAGAGAAACATACTGATGTGTCAAAACGTAATGTTAGGTAGTACGAGAGGAGTGACAGACTGATAGCTATAGTAGATACAGATGAATAGAGTTTAGACTTTTACTTGTCTTTTTTGTCACAGGCACTAATGTCTTCACAGTCATATAGGAGGAATCGAAATTCAAAAATGATTTCAGTGTCTAGAATCGCTACAAAGCTAAAACATTTAAAACTATTTCATCTAACACTTCCTCCAAATATACCAAACTTAACTAATATATATATATACCTGTATGTATATATATGTATATATTTATTTGTACATATATATTTCTTTATAGATAAATGATAGAATTCAAATGATAAATTGAATACAATAAAATATCTCAGTTAAATCACAGTATAACATGGTACATTCTCAAAAACATAGTATATTTTAATATATTCTTTTTTTATCAGCGTAAAATAAAAAATAAATAAAAACAAAAATAAGCCAGAGGGTTTTTTAAGAGTCACTTCTGTTCATGCAGTCACAGACTTAAGTATTAGCGCCTCAATAGAAATCAATAATGCTCAATGACATACCAGGTTTAAGCCCTGTTGATTGGGTGAAAATGACTTTGTTCTACTACACAGGAAGCAGTCAAACTGTTGCCGTGGTTTCCACTGTTCTGGTGCAGAGTAGAGCGAGCGTGCTACCTCGCTGAAAGGTGGCTGCCCTGGGTCCTAAGCATTTGCTACAATTGAGCGACACAACCCTCCCACCACAAATCTCTTTGATTTCATTCAGCTAAACATGCAATGATTCTGGGGCTTTCCAAAAGGACGGGGAACGGCAAAAGCATTTCCCTAAAAACAAAGATTGAAAAAAAAGAAATTGCCCCACGCAGACCTAGAAAACAAAGCAATCCATGTGCAGATAAAAAGGTACAGTCTGCCCTCATTGAGAGGCAAAAAGGGGAATTGAGAAGGTCAACTAACCCTTCGATCTGTGACGACATGCACAAACACAACGCACAGTCCCTCGCATAGCAGGTCAACACCCCCCCTCCCCCAACCCCCTTCCTTCAAGCCATTATCAACAGCATCCAAAAAGCTACAAAGTCTAAAAGTAGGTGTTCTTTTGCTACATCATGTCAAAGCTACATTCAACTACAATAGAAGAAGAGCTGGGCTGTGGCTGGTCTTAGTGTGAGAAATGAGGTGGACATGTTGACCTCGTGAAAATGGAGCGAATGCATTGCAATGTTGGCAACATTGGCACAGGTTACACAGTAGATGGCTTCTCACAGAAGGTACAATGCTACAGTTCACACTACTCTCCCTTTGAACACATAGCATTTCGTATTCATATTGGTCAGCCAGAGCCAGGTGCTGTGGACTTTAACTCATTTATTACGATCACATCTGACCAAATTAGATTAGAAAATCAGTGAAGGTGTGGAACATCTGACTCTGGCTGAAACAAAATGAGGAAAAAAACAATTACAATGTCTCAGATGCAAACAGAAGTGCCATTGCATCGCTGTCACATTGAAGGTGGGAATATTGCTCAAAGTCAAACAGTCGTCTGATAATCGTGGAGTTATTACTGACTGCATTCAGTGAAGTCTCAGCTATTGTATATGCACCTCAAATCTAAACATTCACAGTATCATCGTTCAGTCTTATTTTCTGAAAAGGAAATAGTCAAAGTACGAGAACATTTCCTCAGCACAAGTATCTGTGGTACTTTGTTATTTGAACCTTGGTAACAGTGAATTTTATTGTCCACAATAGCAACATTAGTTAACATCAAGTGTACCTATAGATTGTGCAGTTACAACTGTGGCACGCGTGTCTGAAAAATACAATGAACGTTGTGCTTCATATAATCCTTAATCTACAATCTCAGCCAAGGTACAGTATACTGTAGTAGTGAAATACAATAATATCCTAAGAGAGCTTTTACAACGCGCTGCACTTGATTTCAATTCTTCCTCTGAATAAATCCTGACGGCCACTTTCATAAAAATAATAAAGTTCATAGCTGCACACCCCTTCCTCAGTATCTCGTAGCTACAATTATTAAACTTAACCACCAGCCTCTTGCACAATTGTCTCCAAAGCTTATTTGAATATTATGCAGCCATCTAGTGCCAATTACAGATATTGCACCAATCATCCCCTTGATCCACTTACATGATGGTGAATTATGTTCACATGTGGAAAGAAAAGATGGTGCTTTCTCTATGAAAACAAATTACTTGGAAACCAATCTCGCTTAAAAAGCTGTCGAGTGGAAATTTGGCACTGCTATTGAATCATTCCCACTTCCAACACTAGCCACATCCAGCCTCCTCTTTATTAAAACACTAATAACACAGTGAGAGAAATATATTGAGAGAATAAAAAAGAGGGCATGGGGGAGAAAAGTCTGAGTAAGAAAGAAAAGAAAAGACAGACGTAAAAGAAAATCTGCTACATGTCTTTTTTGTTCTTATTGTTATTTCTCTTTTTAAAGTTCAGTTTTGTTGTTCAAATACTTTTGATGCTCAACTGTGTTCGAGCTCTGGCTGGACCAGAGGTGACATGACAAGCTCCGACAGGGAGGAGGAGAAGGAGGTTCCTGTTCAATCTGATTGGTTAAAAGAGTTTTCTAGTAAAACATGACATCACGTGGATGGTCCTGGGGTAGAGCTAGATGGGTCTGATGGTGTCAAAGGAGGTCAAAGGGCAAACAAATAGCACTGTCCTCACTGCCCGGTGAAAGGTGATCAGGCAGACAGAGTGCATGAGAGAGCTGACTGCATTGCTTTTCATATCAACTGATTTACAAAAGGGAAGAAGAGGGGGCAGTCTCTCCAACGCCAAGAAGCAGTCCACCAATCCGGTTCAAAAGCAAACAGCCAATGAGGACAGGGAGCCAGAGTCTATTGACCAAACACTGGCATCTTTTGGGAGAGAGTGGGTCTCTCCACATCCCACCGAGGTGTGTTCTCATAGCCAGAGGGAGGGAGACGTTTTGAGCATATATCTGTGTGTACGTGTGTGCTCGTGCATGTGTGTGTGTTTGTGTGTACAAATATGACATCATTACTCACAAGTTGGAGACTACTCTTATCCGTAGTTGTGACTCGGGGAGGGGAGGAGAACCGAGGATGACATCACAAAGCTCAATTCTGAGCGGAGGAGAAGTTCGGGAGCTGTCGTCCCCGGTGATGCAGTCTCGCCTTCGCTCTCGTCGTCGTGGGAACCATCCAAACGGATGTAGCTCACCCTTGTGTGGCGTCTCACTGTCGCCCTCACGAGAACGCGTACGATGGAGCGGGTGGCGGCGGCGTTGCTCTCACACAGAGTAGTGCCAGCAGTAGAACTACTGTCTATATTAGTTCCCGCAGTGATGGTCGCTAATTGATCACCTATGGTCACCAAGGCAGCCATATCTCTGGTGTCATCCCTGGCTGCAGCTGCCATGGCACCACGGTTCTCAACAGCAGAGGTGCTCGCTCCCACGTCTCCCTCTCTCCTCTCCCCCTGTCATACCTCGCTCTCCAGGCTGGAGAAGTGGGCCGACCCTCGGCGTGAGCACAGGCTCTTGGCTTTGAGCGGCAGGTGGGGGGAGTAGAACCTCCGTGGCTGTGGCACCGAGCGCAGTCTCTGATACTGGAGTTTGGCACTGGCCGAGGCCTGAGCCTGGCCCTGGCCGACCATCCCTACCCCTGCTGGTGGTGAGACAGAGGATGTGGAGGGTGGAGGCGGGATGGGCATCGGGAGGGAGGTGGGAGACATGGACGGCTGGGGTGGCGACGGTGACGGCTGAGGTGGATGGTCTGTGGGCTGTGTGCTGAGGCTGAGGTTAGATTGGCTGCCTGATTTGGCCTGACTGGGATCTGGTTTTGGGGGCAGAGGCTTGGGGCGGGAACCCCCGCTGAAGCTGTGGCAGTGGGGGAGAAGCTCTTCCTGGCTGTGGGAAAGCGCCGTGGCTCCTCTCTTGGAGTGTGAGGCGTGCGAGCGGCTGTGGGGGTGTGGGTAAGGATGGGGTTGGGGGTAAAGGCTACAGGAACACATGGTGGCCCGTCCTGCTTCATCCCCTCTGTCCCTAGCTCGCCCCTTGCTCTTCCCTCCTCCACTCTTCCACTTTCTCTCTCCCTTCACAGGGATCTTGTCCATAGACCAGTATCTCCGAGGTGGAGGGAAGGCCGCGGGGGGCGGCGGCCACTGTGAGCCGAGCCCTCCACTCCCTCCCCCTGAGCCCCAACCTACTCCTGGCCCTGAACCCCAGAAATCAGCACCAATCCATCCCTCTGCTCGAGTTCCTAGTAAGGAATCATCCCGACTGTTAACACTGCCCCCTTTCTCTCTGGAGGGGTAGGTGCCAAAGAACCAGCCTCCTCCACCTATGCCTCCTATTCCCGAGCTGCCTCCCCCTGGCCCCCCTTCCCAGTATCTTTCAAAACGGCCAAACTCCCCTGACGAGCCCTCATCTGAATAACTGTCCTCAGCCCTGGCCCTGTCCCTCTCTGACTCAGACACTGCCCCCCTACCTGCTCTCCTTCGCCTCCCCCCCACCCGCTCCCTCCCTCTCTCCTCCTCTTCCTCATCCTCATCATCCTCGTCATCCTCAGAGTCCCACTCAGGGAAGGAAAGCCCTTCTCTCGTCTGTGCTTTATCTTTCTCATAATGCATTAACAAGGGACGTCGCTCTCCGACTCTACCGCTGTCGTCTCTTTCCATCCCTCCACTTCTCCTCCGCTTGGAGGATGGGAGGAGTGGATGGAGGGATGTTGGAGGAGTATTAGAATCATCTCCTCTTCCATTCACCCAAAATTTGACTGATGCGGGGAGTTTGTTGAGGTTGGGGTAGCGCTTATTGGGGATACGATGTCTGGAATGAGAGTGTGAGGATTTGGGACGCCTCTCCCTGCTTCTGCTGCTGTCCTCCTGTTCCCTTTCATTGCCCTCATCTCCTCCTTCTCTCCTACCTCTCTCCCTATCTCCTTCCCACGAATCCCGTCCCTTCTCCCCAAATGTGCTACGATACTGGGCAGAGAAGGAGGAGTAGTCTTGTATTCCTCCTTCCCTCTCTCCTTCTGCCTCCCCTTCCCTCTCTGGCTCTACATCTCCCTCCTCTGGCTCGGAGCGTCTTCCCCCAATTGATTTCTTCCTTTTCTTTGTCTTCAGCTCCTTTTTCTTCTTCTTTTTCACCTTTCGCCGCTTCCTTTCTCTCTCTCGCTCTCTTTCCCTTTCTTCCCTCTTTTTCCTCTTTTTGTTCTTTTTCTTCTTCTTCTTCTCTTTCTCCTTCTCTTTTCTCCTCTTCTTTTCCCTTTTTTGCCTTTCAGGATCTCCACCCGCTCCACTCCTCTCTCTCTCACTCCAGCTTGCCCACCACTCTTGGAGCTGAGACAGTTGGCTTCCCCCTCTCTCCCTCTCCCGTTCCCTTTCTCTGTCACCCCAGGATGTGCGTGGTTTCCTGGGGGGTATGGGTGGTGGCAGGCGCCCGTGGCTGAAGGAACGAGGTCGGATGATTGAGCGTTCCCTCTCCCTCCCCCTGCCAAGGAGGAGGCTCGACTCTTCGGTCAGTTCCTCGTCGTCATCGTCATCCTCTCCGTCTATTCCTCCAGTCCTGTCCCGTGTGCTCCTGGAGGAGCTGTAAGAGTAGGTGGGAGAGGTGGAGCGCGAAGATGAGCCAGATGAGGACGTGGATGTAGACGAGGTGGTTGACGAAGACGAGGAGGACGTATAGTGCAAAGATGCGGAGGGCGAAGGAGGGGTGTAAGAGGGGCTGAGGGGTACGGGCACAGGAAGTGAGAGCGGGGGAGAGAGGGGGCGTGCCCTCCTCCCTCCTCCCTCCCTCACTCCGTCTCGTGCCTCTCCCCTCCGCCCCAGTGGTAGAATGTTCTCATACAGTGGCCCTCCAGGCTCTTTGGGCTTCTTAGGCCTACGCTTCCTCCAGAAGGATGAGGGGAGAGGGGGAGAGGGGTGTGGCAGCGGGGGTGTAGGAGGCAGAGGGGCCTGACTCTTAGAAGGCAATCTGGGAGTGCCCAGAGGTTTAACGGCCCCCTTCCCCTGACCTCCGCTGCCACCTCCCACCACCCTCTTCCCCACCCCGTGGTCCATGCCCTTCTCTGAATAGAAGGCCACACTGGCTGGAGGGGGCTGGGGGTGGCCCCTGGGCATAGTCTTGGGGGTCTGGGACCCTGCCTGCTGCTCCATGCAGGGCCCCAGTCCCTCAGGGTCAATGGGACCATAGTATCTCTTATAGCCATCAAGTCCCCCACCCCCTCCAGCAGTTGAAGCCCAGTTTGGTGGGACTTTCTGAGCAAAGGGTCCCATGTCAGTGATGGCCCCCCTTACAGCCAGTGGGTTGGTGGCTGTAGCTGTTTTGGGCAGCCTCCAGCGATCCACCACAGCCAGTCTGCGGTCTGGCCGGGCCAGGAAGGTGGAGCAAGGGAGGGGTGCACCAGCAATGGGGGTGTTCGAGGGACCCAGTGCTGTCCCAGAATGCACCACGGTGGGAGGAGAGCCCGGTAGAGGTGTTTTGTAGACGGGCTGCGGTTGCTGCTGTTGCGGTGGTTGCTGCTGTTGCGCCATGGCAATGACTGGATTGGTCATAGACGTCGAGACAACATGTGGCTGTGACGGGACCGTAACCATCGCAGTGTGGTGATGAGTGGACAAGGTCTTAGCTCCACCTGGCTTTGTTTCATCCTCAAAGCTACAGCAGCTATACATGCCCTGAGATAAGAGAGCACAAATCAAGAACAAAGAGTCAGAGTTTACTCACATGAAATAAAACAGAATAAACAGCATTTCCTGAAATGAAAAATAAGATAAATTATGAAAAATGTTGCTTTTGAGATAATGGTGCAGGATCACTGTATATTGGCAAAACATGTATAAAACATAGATGCAGCAGACTGCAGATATCATGCCACACATGTACAGCAGACATTGTAGTACTGTATGCACTTGAGAGATAGAGGGACAGAGAAAGAGGGGAGTGGATGAGAATGGAAATTATAAAACAGAAATCCAAATAAGTTCCAGTTTTCAAAAGAACTGCAAGATTGCTATTTTTCAGATAAACATCCATTCCTATTTATAGTACAGTTGTGCATTGTTTGGTTAATGGAATTGCATACATAAATGCATAAATTACAAGTGGTGAAAAAAACAAATGATCATCAGTGTAGCTACAATAATCACATGGTGTGGGCTGCTTCTGTCAAGGTCACTGTCAAAGGAACAGGATATCCAGGGTGTGAGCGGAATTGAATTTCAATTAATCTCCCGAATTGACTGAGTGGAATTGAATTGACCCTGGACCTCACACTTTCTAACACTCGAATCCAGTAACAGATAAGGGCACACGGACAGGCACACACATGTTCTTACACATGTGTGTGGACATGGTTACATGCACAGTATTGTGGCTCACGTTGTCCTGTTATAGCGTGGCGTAGTTTCAGTGCACTAAATTGAAGGAAAACCCAGTGGTTGCCACAAAAAAGGGCTTTAATGGGGTGAATGTCACGGCTGGGCAATAAGGAGAAAATCAAATATCTATAATAATAATAATAATAATAATTAATAATAATAATAATAATAATAATAATATTTTTGACCAAATACCTCGATATCAACATTGCGATGATATTGTAGGGTTGACCATTGGTGCTTTTTGATAAGTAATCATCAGTAAGGTGGATATAATGACTAAGTGGGTAAAGGCAAATAATAGAAGAGCTAGAACAGTCTGGTAAGTTCAGGAAATTACATCACTTTACTGTAATGCAGCCTTTAAAATCAGGACAAAACAACACTTATGCCATATTACGATATTAACATATCCAAAATCTAAGATGATGTCTGGTCTCATATCACAATATCAATATAATATCGATATATTGCCCAGCCCTAGTGAAAGTTAAAACATTAGCAGTGGAAATGTGGATATACAATTTTGAGAGACTAAAACCTACTGTAGGGCTGCAACCTCTTCGCCGATTATTCAACTAATCAACTAATCGATCGTCTTGATCTTAAACGACTAAAATTTCTTTAGACGATTAATCATTTTTCATGTTTTTTCATGCTGAGCACATCTCTGGTAAACACCAGATTTAAAGTGATGCTTTTGTGTGACTCTTTGTGGAGAAACTCAGTTTTACAGATCGGTCGATTAACCGACTAATCGATTAGTCGACAAAATCGTATGAATGTCAGTCGACTAAGAATCTCTTTGGTCAAGGACAACCTCACTAAAACCCTTTTCAGAATGTCTGCAAAACAGTAAGACATTTTGTGTGCTAGTCCTGAAAAACACTACACACACGCAGAGACAAAAACACTCACCCTGCTGATTGCGAGGAGAAAGTCCAATTTGCCAGAACTGGTGGCCATGCAGTGTCGAAGCTTCCAGTAGACCAAGTGTTCCCAGGCAAACACCAGCAGACTGAGGCCCATGGCCACCAGCAGCATGTAGAAGACCCCAGCCATGTTGTCAATATCCAGTTTACTGCTCATCACCTCAATTTTGTCATTATGGCAGATACCGGACAGCCAGAGGCGCTCCAGCATCTCAATCTCATCTGGAAAGAGGGTGCAGGGGGGGGGGGGGTCAGGAAGAGAAGGAGGAAAAGGGAAATGGAAGAGGTTAAAGGTCACCTATTATGCAAAATGCACTTTTCCATGTCTTTTAAACATCAATATCTGTCCCCAGTGTGTCTACAGGCCACCATAGTATCATAAAAGACCATCCTCTCTTTTTCTCCTCCTCCGTTTGTCCGGAAATGGGTGCAGAAAAAAAATTCGCTTTTTTCCTTGTATCTTGACGTCATTAGAGAATGCAAGTCACGTGAGGGTTTCCTGGTCGAACCAGAGAGAACCTTCAGTAGCTGACCCCGCCCCACAGCGCGTCACTGTCTCTCCTCCTCAACCGAACTTGAGCAAAGTAGCTCCTACAGTTAGTCTGCAAGAACCAGCAGAACAGGCTTCATGTACTCCCATCATCTAAATATAACATGTTCTTTCACAAAGGCTTTATGTAATTACACTGTTTAAACAGATGATATTTATATATTATATATATTTGATGTCATGCATGTAGCAGAGTACAGGTAGTAAATAGTGACTGTAAGCAACACAACACATTTCTGTTTCACTGTCAAACTTTATTTGAGTAGACAGATGACAATATTAATTATTCACAGCATTTGTAATCATCTCACCTGTTAGTTAGTTATGTTAACATGGTACAGGAGAAAGTCTTCAGCTCTGGTAAACTATGGTAAGCTAAGCTCCGGTGGTCTGTAGTCATGGTAACACAGAGACAGCTCCTACTGTAAATAATATACCATTACTCTGATCTTCCATACATTTATCTTTTAGCAGAAATAATGAACTGACTACTGTTTCACATCTTCTATTTTCCACCCTGATGGTCGCTGTGTTTACACACCGTGTCATAGCGGTAGCATGTAGCTAACCCGTTAGCATGTAGCTACATGCTAACGGGTTAGCTACATGCTACCGGGTTAGCTTTGTATCTCCATGTAAACAGAGCCATCTGCTCTCAGCTGTCTGCTCACAGCTGTCTGCTCTCAGCTGTCTGCTCTCCTCTGGGATGATTCTGTCGGTCATTTCTCACAGATGGATCTGTAAAGACAGACGTAAAACAGAGTGTATGTTTACGGTTTACAGAGTTGATGCATGAGGTAAACACTGAGCTAACTAACAGAGATATAAACAGCATTATTTACCTGAGAGAAACCGTCAGGAAAACCTGGAATCTGGACCGCAGATGTTCATCATGTGTCGCCGATTTCTGATCAGATTCCTCCGGTAACGTGCGCTGGGTGAAGTTTCTGGTTTATAAACTTTAAAGTGGTTTATAAACTTTATTCTAGCTGCCATCTCTCCACTCGTCTCTCTCTCTCTCTCTCTCTCTCTCTCTCTCGGGAGGGAGGGGGAGGGTGACGCTGTTGTTGAGGACGTTTGATTGACAGAAAACGCTGACCAATCAGAGCAGAGTGGGAGGAGACAGAGGCTACAGACACAGAAATCAGCACTTTTGGAAATGGGCTGAAACAGAGGTTATAGAGACATGCTGGAATGCATGATCTGATTGTTTTTTTGAAAAAAAAACTTCAGAGACATGGTTTGGAGGTGTCTGAGACCTATAATAACTAGTTTAAATGGAGTATAATATGTGACCTTTAAAGGTAGAAGAAGAAAGAAAAAATAGAAAGTGGAGGGAGGAGAAGAGGATTGAAATGCACAATAAAAAAGATCAAATAAAGTAGGACAAGACCAGACAAGACATAAAGGGGTTAAGAGATGAGAGAAGGGTACGTTGGATACGTGAAGAATTAAAGGTGGGTGGGGTTTAGGGGTTATTTCAAGGTTGTAGACACAGACAGACAGACAGACAGACACAGACAGACAGACAGAGGGGGCAATAGATAGTGACAAGGGACACACAGGGAGAGAGAAAGGCTAATAATAAGCACTAAAGTACAGGTCTACAGAATTGCTTGCTGTTTGCCCATTATCCAAGGTGACTCGTCAAGGTCAGAGGTCAGTATACAAAAAGCAGCACCGTGTCCAAAGTAACAAAGAGGAAGGAGCCCGAGACAGAGAGAGAGAGTCCAAAACAATGAAGTAGCACTGAGAAGTAAAATGGCACAGACAACCTAATCTCAACATTGTAACCTGGAGTAAATGAGGAGAGGAGGAGAGGAGGAGAAGGGGAGACCAGGAGCCACCGTGAGATGGTTGGATAGGTTGAACAAGCACAGATGAGGGGGGAAAGAGGTGATGAGAGAGTTGGGGCGACAAAGAGAGAGAGAGGGAGCAGCATTCTTTCTCTGTCCACGAACGCATCAGGGGAAATGAGACAGACAAGGGACAGAGAGAGAGTTAGGGGGAGCTGGTACAAGGGAAGCAGAGATGGAGGACGAGAGGCTGAGATTGTGTCATTATGACAAACAGCAGGAACACTCCTCAGCTTGAAGAGGATGAGAGGAGACAAAAAGAGGCAAAAATGTGAAGAGAGAGAGAGAGAGACGATGGTAAGGGACAGAGACAGAGGCAGAGGGAGAAGATCATAATCATTTAATTGTGCTGGAGGGATGGTCAGAATCTCCATCAAGGTGGTAAGCTCGGGGGGATTCAAGATTCCCATCTGTTAACCTACCTGGAGAACCAGGCAAGACCGCTTTACCCACTACCACTCTGCCTGTTCATTTATGATCTCACTGGTCTAACGAATCCGAGCTGCCCTGCTCAACCTGTGATTGGCTGCTCGGGTTGCTGGTGTAACCATAGTGATGGACAGCCAGAAGATACAGCGCATGATTCATGATGGATTTAAAGAGCCGTACTCTCCAACAGAACTCATAATGAGAGCTTTCTGCTGCACTAATAGCAGGATGAGCAGCACAGCAATAACCAGGTCTGAAAATTGCATTTTACTGCATATTACTGTACAGTCTGTGAACTATTTCTAAGTAAAACTGCTAAAGTCGCGCATCCGCTCGCAACACCACACCGCTCTGCGTAAACTCAAGCTCTGGCTTTTCATTTGTGCCATCATTAGCCGTGCTTGCGTAGCTCAGATGAAGCCGACTCAGTCATCTGTGTGATCTGGCTAATGTGTCTCCTGTAGAACATCATTAGCCAATCAGCCGTGGCCTCCAGCTACAGCAACAGATGGACACAGTGCTACTGCAGCCCACTGGCAGACTCAGGTAACAACTCCCCTCTCAGATTCATTCATACACACATAACATTCCCAGACACAAAGGTCTGTTTTCAACTCCGGAGCAAAGAGGATTTAACGGTGTCATTGACCTTCAGTAGCAGCTGTGTGTCCAAACAGGAGCCTGATGTGAAAACAGCAAGTGTCTTAGTGAAGGCTACAGATAAACAGGTAGTCTCATGTCTGTCCTCCACTTCACAAGCCCCAGTCGAATCCTTTCTCTAAGCTCTAAGTCTCATCTCCTGGCTTTCCTGCCATTTGACTTCCAGTGATTCATCTCGGGTTTCTTCTTCGTCTCCCTCTTTTACAATCCCGACTGTTTCTCACGGCACCGGTTTCTTTCCCTCCCTTAGGCCTTTGTGATGGCAGTTGTCTCTACCTCTCAGTCGCAGCCAGCTCAGGCCTGCCAAATCTGACAGGTGTGTCAAATCCACACTCCACCTCTGTCGGTTTCTGGCAGGTCAGGTCAGGTAGAGCTGGCACGCTGCAAACACAGAGCTGGCATGCACCACAAAGACATTATTTAATAAAGGAAACTGTATTTGTGTGTGTGCGTGAGTATGGAAATGTGAAAGTGCCTGAGTGCATGCCTGCATTTTGCCAGATGTGGCACGATGCCAGACATGTCCAGAGATGCTGAGCTCCACAGTTGTTGAGCAGTAAACCATGACCCCTGCTTTTATCACAACATGACAAACCTCTCGGCATTCATTGCAAGATTTCTGGAAAAAAATGAAATAAAATAAAAAGCACCCTGCCAGCCAAGAGCTGCAAACCCAGCTAAATATCTACTCACTGAATAATACATTCTTGGAATCAAAATCCTGATACTATGCAAAAAATACAAGTGGATCTGATAAGCGGGGGGGGAAAGGAAATCTTGCTACTCAGCAGTTTTGCCTTTATGAGGATACAAGTCGTAGTGAGATCAATGGACCTTCTCTTAAAGCCGTGGTATGAATCACCAGAGGCAGCAACAAGGAGAACAATACACTCGCGGGGTTGACAAAGCAGTGGCGGACTCTTCTCTAGTGCCCCTCTAATGCGGTTGTAAAATGATATAATTCAACCTGGCATGGTACAATAATAATGATGTAACACTGTGACATGATTTAGCCCGGCTGAAGGTGTGATGCAGAGTCCTTGAGCCGCAGGGCGATTGTTGAGATGCAGCCTTTGAGGGCACGCTGAATGTGAGCCCCCCCCACTCCCTCCCTCCACATCCACACAAACTAATCCTCTTCCTTAGTAATCCACTCCAATAACGCCTGCCTACAACTACAACCCTCAGCATTCAACACCACCCTGTAACTAGATCCATCCAGTGTACACAGCTGACGTTAAGGGCAGAACAGAAGCAAGGACAAGGGGGGTGTACCACGAATTAAAAGAAACAACAGACATAGCATGTCAAGGCTGTCTGGACTCTCTGTTTTTCTTGCACACACACATCCTTTCCCAGGTCCAAGTATTCAGCTCCAGACGGCGGTCTTATTTAATAGATCTTGGCATCAAATTGGCATTATCAGTGTGTAAGCAGCTAAAGTGTCCGCGTGCCAGAAGAAACGGCTAAAGGGCTTTGTCCGCCACGCCGTAAGCAAAGCTGATTTAAAACACGAGGAAAAGCCAAACAAGCAGCATCCGATTGAGACAATAAATGTGTGTGGCGGACTGTGTAAAACGACAATCAAGCATTAGTGTACTTATAGCTAAAAACAGATTCTCTCTGTCAAAAACAAGCAGCCGTCCTCCCATGGATTAATCCTCGACACAAGTGTGTGCAGCAGACAGACAGCATACTAATAATGCTCCCATAGCTATCAATTATCCAATTATCTGATCTCTTTTTGCTTCGGTGCACTCATCACATGTTCAGGTGTTTCTTTTAGGTTACTTTTTTTCCTCACTCTCTGTGTCAGTATCAGCTAATCTGTAATGAGTGTAAATCTGTCACTGCATAAATCGTGATGATCTTTTTTTACAACATTGACTCACACACTTAAATCCTTTTTTCCCCCCTTTTACCAGCCCCAGCAGGATGAAGGGAAACGGGGGACGGGAACATGTGCACTTTCACCAACAGAATCAAGTCTGCAATGCGTGAAACCAACAAATAATATTCCTCTTGCTGCCACCTCCCCTTTTATTTCCCCTTCTCTCTTGCAGCTAATAAAGATACCTACAAACCTCTTAAACATCCCCATCAGCCCTCTCCTTCACACCATTATCCCCTCACAATCGAAACACCTTGCAAACCATCGCTCTCTCCGCACCTCGTACTCCCCCCACCCACTTCTCAACATCCTCTCATTCATCGACCCCCTGCGTCCTCCATTCACCCCCCACCCTAGTGCTACTCTGTCACTCGTTCCTCTATCCTGTCATTTTACCCACAACCTTCCCTTTGCCCCTTCATTGTTCTAATTATTTTCGTCTCTACCCATCCCTCCCCGTAGCGCTCACCATCTCCCACCAGCTGCAGTAGGGCCAGGTCAAGAGGACGTTTCCAGCGTGAGTTTTTGTGCAGGGCGATACCGTAGCCTGTGGTGGCAAAAACCTTCCCCGAGCCTATGGTCATCACCTTCGAAAAAAAGACAAAGTGCAGATATTTAAAAAAAAGAGCCAAACATATATGTTGAATCTAGTATGTGTGCAAAAGTGCCTGTGTGGGTTAGTCCTCACCTTACAACCTTCGTCCTTCCTGGCCATATAGTTCAATACTGCAGCATCATAAATAAAAGCATCCAGTTTCCTGTAAAGGGATCAAGGGAGAATTCATTCATCATTTAATGGGAGAGAGGGAGCAGCGGGATGGAGAGACAGAGGCAGGGGAGGAGGTATAAAGGTGGATCTCGGCAATGTACCTGGGAAGAGACTTAGGGTGCAAAAATATACGGCAGACAGGCGCACGGAATGATAGAGAGGGCATGAAAAGTTAAATCATAACAAGAAAAAGGGAGGATGGGTGGGAATAGTAAAGCAGGCTTGGCGGAAAGAGTGAAAACACAAGGAGAATAAAATAAGGCAGAGATCAGGGAAAGATGTGTGAGTAAGAGGGAACGGGAAGGTGGTGGTGGTGAAGGAGGAGGAGGAGGAGGATGGGGATTTATACGGTGCGGGGAACGCAGTGACAGGGAAAGAGAGAGAGAGAGAGAGAGAGAGAGAGAGAGGGAGAGGGAGAGGGGGGAAAGATTTACACACTTCAGGGGGAAGACATGGGATAGAGCCGGAGAGTGATGAGGATTATAAAGTTTAAATACAGACACTCCGAGAAAGCACACTGGGAGGGGAAAGAATGGGCCGAAAAAGAGAAGTAGAAAAGAGAGAAATGGTAAGATAAAAGGGCAGATGACGCGTGAGAGGAAGAGAAAGATAAGCACCGAGGAAGAGAGGAGAAAAAAGACAGCAGGAGAAAAGCAAGTTTCTCATTTTTTGTGCATGTTAACACTGAGTTATAATTGTGGTGTCAAGGCAACGGGGAGGGAGAAATGATGACAGAGGCTTAGGATGAAGTAAACTGGGATTATCCAACACATGACGGGGTGATAGAGATTCCTCTAGAAACTGAAGAGGGAAATGCTGCTCGCACCGTGTGGGTGGGTGGAGATAGCGGTGAAGGTGGAGAGAGAGTAAAGGTGAGAGAATCTGTGCAGCAAAGCAGGAAGTGTGACAAAAGATGTGAAATGTTAGTCAGAGTTGAAAAGAACGCCACTGTGTATGATGGCCTGCTAGTGAGAGTGAGGACATTAAAAAAAAAATCACAGAAAAGAGTGGCAGCAAGTATGACTCCACCAAAAACAAAATCCTATAATAACCAAACATGTTGGGTGATTTCTCATTAAATGGGATGATGGAAATACAGTAAATACCGCAGGGTTTGTAAAATAGTCCTTGTGGCGAGATTGAATTGTCAACTGCTGTTTCAGCAAACATACTGTAGACAAGAAATCCTTAAAGTGCTAAGAGGAATGGCAATTTGAACATCTGCTCGATATAGATTGTGTGATACAATCGCTCCAAATCAGCTACTGAATAGACTTTGCGGTGACATTGTATTGTACAATCTCAGAGAGTAGTCAGTATCAGTTTAAGTTGGACATGTTTCATCAGCAGACGACAGCAAAAAACTTCTTTTGACCATTTAGTGGCACTGCATTTACTTGCACCTTATCTGAATGGAAGTACATGGGGGATTTTCTGGGAGAAATATGACATTTCAGTAGCCTATGTCATTTTAAAATAATTGTTATTGAAAGTGTTAAGTCTAATCATGACAAACCTTTATCAGAACTTATTTGACAAATGTATTTTCATCACCAACATCACCTTGTACAGCCAGGCAGCATTTTGGTTGCCTAAAAATGTCTTATTCAGCGTTCGGTTGTACTTAGCTCCACACTCAAGTGTCACTTCCGGTTGCAAAAAGCCGAGATGGCAATCTTGAGGCTTCAGTATAGTAGTTCACAAACCAATTGGTGATGTCACAGTGACAATGACTTCTTATATACAGTCTATATGTACAGTGACCTAAGGACATGACTATTTGAAAACAATCTATATTTTAAGAATTGATATGTTATGGTTGTTGGAAGGCAATACATTGAGTTGACTTTTTTAAAAGCAGATTTTTGTTTTGGTTACATTTTTAAAAAAAAATTTAAAATAAATCTTGTATCCTTCATAGTTGGGCAATTCGGTTATGTAAATTGGGTATTTTGAAATGTTTTCTTTTTAAACTCATGTATAAGTAATTAAAAATTTGTGATGAGAGCATCTTGGTTGTTGTCGTCTTGTAAGCTTAAAGAGGCATACACGGTAGATTTTATGTCTCAAACAAGCAACAGTATGGTTTTATATTTGCCTGAGGAAATTGTGAACAATTTTAACAACTTACTTAAAGCTGCAGTCGGTAGAAATGGAGCAAATATTATTAAAAAACGTTATTTTTTATAAAATGGTCACTATATCCTGACAGTAGTGCATGAATCTGAAAAAAATCATGTGCCTCTGTGTCCTCGGTTGCTCCTAATGGCATCTGCAAGTTTTCACAGATCGGAGGAAAACAACCAATCAGAGCTGATCTGACGTCTCTGAGCAGCTGTCAATCACTCGCGAACTCTGATCAAACGGTCAAACTAGGCAGCGATGATCAAATATGAATCAATATTCTGTTACTATAATCCCTGTTTCCCGCCTCAAATGTTTTCAGAAACATCTTGTATTGTACTGTTTAGCTGTAAAATGAGAAAGTTTGTGACCCGGCAGCCATGTTGAGATCAGTTGAGGAAATACCAAGCACCGCCCACCAGCCGGAGCACAGCCAATAGGAACGCTCTCTCTGAAATGACCTGTGATTGGCCAAAGTCTCCCGTCATGGGCTAGATTATTTAAAGCCTGAAAAATGAGCCATGAGTAGGTGGAGAAGTCCAGTTATCTCTCAGAGCACTTGAATTACAATATGCTGAAAGGTTATTATGGATTTTTTGCCAAATTATGCCAAAAATATATTGCCTACTGCCACTTTAATCTAAAACACAATAATTTGCAAAGCATGATTGAATGGAAACTCAGCTTCTGGAAAATAAAAAGCGAGATGTTGAGAAAGACAAAGACCTACTGGGTACATGTAAAGGGAATGAACAAGCTGCATGTTGCAGTAGACAGACCCGGTCTTGAGGTTCAGTATGGCGTCTTCCACTCCTCTCTGGTTGTATTTGCCCATGTACTGGTGCATGTCTGGGTAGTTGGAGCGGATGTTTTTTTCTGTGCTCCCGTTGGGCACCGTGCCAAACTTCAGAGGTGGGTACTGCTCCTCGGGATGCTGAAACTAGCAGAGCAAAGGGAGGCGAGGGAGGGAGACGGAAGGGGCATGAGACACACCAGGCTGTGCACCAATCTGTCTGACCTATTTCTGTCCACTCTCCAGACTAACTTACAACACTCCGTGCACAGTCAAATCTTTGAAAAGAGAGCAGTCTGTGGACTTAGAGCAGCATTTAGTACTGTCTTTTAAGTATTCAAGAACTGTGGTAATTGAGTTATGTTAAATGAGATTTTATTCATTTCTAAATTCCTGTGCTTTAATCAATTTAACATTCAAATGCACGGGATTTGGCTCAGTCTAAGACTTTAATTCTCCTTCTGCTTCCACCACTTAATCAGTATTCAAGCGATGAGGTACCTTCTTGTCCGAGAGGCCCGACACCGTGTCAATGTACTCCTCCTGGATCATGAAGGCGGCCAGGTTAGCCGTGTAGGAGGCCAGGAAGATGACAGCGAAGAAGGCCCAGATCAGCACCATGATCTTGCTGGTGGTTCCTCTGGGGTTCTCCACTGGCACGGAATTGTTGAAGACAATAGCCCACAAAAGCCAAACAGACTTTCCTATAGTAAAAGTAGACCCTCCAGCCTCTGGCCAAAATGATGAAGAGAGAGAAAAAGAAAGCGTAATGAGCGGATGTAATATTAACTTTTTTTCTAGACAGCTATCCGGCCAGTACACAGCACAATAGTGTATTCAGCAGCGTCTGACTGCAGACGAAGCAGCCGATTCAAATTAAACTTCCCTGAATGACCTGTAAAATGGGTTTACTGTATATGAAAATACCTAGCAGACTTTTTGACACCGAAGCTCATAAGACGGTGACTGTGCGTTTCGAGGACGGCAGCTTTCAATTCAGCTGCTACGTGATCTCACAAATGATTAAACCATATGGTGCAAATCACCATTCAAAGGGCTCAAACGCTCCTTCCTTTATACAACAGGAGTAAAAGGAGGAAGGAAGGAGAGAGGATGAGACTGAATGAGAGGGATATATATGGGAGGATGACAGAGAGGTAAAATTATGTAGAGCACAGCAATCATGCAGTAAAAGAGGCGAGTCGGGTTGGGTATTGGACCGAGGCATCAGGCATACTGAATATCACAGGGGTACAAACTATGCTGTTGAATAATAAATGGCTGCTTCAATATCGAGAATACTTGGATGCAGTTCAACATTACTGTAGGTATAATTTCCCCCGGAGCCTACACTCACAGTTAAGGATTCAGGGCAGCACGTTCAAAATGTCGGTTCATTGTGAACTGACCAATCGGACAGCAAGAATCAATAGAAACAACAAAAAAAACTATTCGGACTTTGAAATCTTTTAACCACATTCAAGGAGTATGTTCAATGTTTATCCGTTTGCATCATGCAGCAACAGCAATGAAGTGCATGCACACCCATCAATCAGACAGACAGCTTAGATCCATCACTCACTCTTGCCGTTCGCGAGGCTGCGGTTGTAGCCCACGGGGCTGAAGAACTCAAAAATGAAGACGGTCACAGCCACTACGGTCAGGCACATGACGAACATCATCACCCACACCGCGGGACTGTAGGGCTCTGCGCAGGGAAACAAATGAACACACAACATAAGGGCACATTAAAACAGCTTCGTACTGCATTATTAAATCATCATTATGATTATCGATAGAGGGGACGATAAAGCTTCATAAACCTGGCACATTGTGCACTACATACACAGAGATGAGCCTACAGTGAGAACAGAAACCGTTGGAGGAAACATATTCTCCCGAAGTCCATAAACCCTGTTTTCTCTTTTAACAATCATCTCAATGCAGTCTATAGGCCCATAACTGTTCTCCCGCTGGAGCCCGAGTCTGCTGACAGAGTGAAACTACAAGTTGGGAAGACATGAGCGGCTAAGAAGAAAAAGTAACGGCTAATCTAGATGTAAGGACCAGCAGCCAAAGACTGAGGCTCTTTATGCAAACTCGACACTTTACGATTAGATTAGATTCTGTACATCAGCTAGATGCCGCACACAAACACAGCCTCTTACCTAAGAAAGCGGATGGTGATACTGTTCCGTTGCTACGGGAGACCATGACACTGATCCCCGTCTCCACAAAAGGGACAGAGAAATCCACGACCTCTGACCTCTCCTCATTGATAGTCAGCGAGCCGATGGCCATGTCGGCTCGCTTGTACACCACCTGAAGGGGACGAGAATCGGTGGCGAGAGAGAAATCTAATTATGGGTAATTCCTGTGGCGGTTACAGACAGACAAAGCCAATCTTTTACAGTTCACAGAGGTTTATTTCCAGGTGAGATGGTGACATTTCTGCACCCTGACCCTTTGTACATCCTCAAATGTGCCTGCGTGAGAAAGGCCAGGGATTCAATCTGGTACAAATACTGAACACGTGTCTCTTGTGCATCTCTTTAGCATACAAAATGAGCTACAGGGCCCTTCTCCTCCCTGCCGCCATCTAGAAAAACCTGAAAACCGCTGTGTCTGCTGATTTGTACAAGTGAAATGTTAATCTACATTAGACATGGCACATCCGCTCTTCAGAGCAAATCAGCAGAAAAATGAAGCGAAGCGGAAAAAGCAAAGCACCCTCCCCTCAACTTTGCCAAGTCTCTGGATTACCTGATCAAAGAATGGCAGGCTTTGGAACATCTGATCAAAAGACAGACATTAGTTTTAGAAAACAAAAATTCGCTTGGCCTTTTGCATGTGAAAATAGATTCGACAGACAGCTCTGGCCCCGGCTCAGGTTATAAATGATGGTGCAGGTGAGGGAGAGAGAGTTTTGGAACCCGCGATAGCGTTTGGCGAGTTCCCTCCGGGACAAAGATAGAAACAGCGGGCCGCTTCAATGACACAGCGGCCCCCGGATCGATCTCAGCATGTGTGTGAGCTTGTTTGTTTGAATGTGCATCTGCCAGCATCTCTGTGTCTTTCTTGATGGGGGATCATGAACCTCAGCGAGCATTGCTGAGAAAATATCAAGGACTAATCGCAACTATCCAGGGGGGTGTCTGGCAATGTGTGTGTTTGTGCCTCTATGTGTCTCTGCAGATAAACACACTGTGGGAAAGTGTTTGATGGAGAGTGTGTGTGTGTGTGTTCACTGCATATGTTAGCCACCGTGCTTGTCTGTCTAATTTGTGTAACTATGCAGTTTTTTTACCCTCCATTACAGCGTTTGAGTTTACGCATTTGTGTGTGTGTGTGTGTGTGTAATAAATGACAGCTGTCTGATTGCTGGCAGTGGTTAAGTGGCCATAACTCTCACAGCGATTGATGTGACACATAGCGTTTAACTGGTCGCCCAGGACGCCGGAGCACAGGCGGGGGAATGATACTATGCGGCTTGTTGCAACACAAAATATGTATAAACTCACACCCAAAATGTTCACACATTCGCAAGTGACACGGGACCGACATTGAGAACACATTGCTCACAAAGGCAGACAGGCAGAACCAACGTCACCCACACACACACATAAACAAAGACTTGCCTCTCCAATCATGCCGTTCCAAACCCCATCAATTTTCTTCCCGTGTTTCCCATTGGTCACTAAGTAAAGGTCATAGGTGAAGCCGACAATCTTGGCCAATCTCTTGAGGATGTCGATGCAGAAGCCCTTGCAGCACTGCTTCATGGGAGCCACGCCCTCGTGGATGGCACTGTGAGAGAGTCACAGAGAGGAAAAAATTAAAAGTAAAAAGTGGTCGAACAAAAAGCCTTAAAAACTGCATCCTGATTGATGTGCAATAGTGCGAAACAGAAGGAAATGGTCGCAGAGGAAGAATATTATGGCCCAGCACTTGTTGACAGGTTTGATCGACCAGTGTAGGATAGGTGCTGTCATCCCCTCAGAAGCTGATGAACCATAAAGCTCCAGTGTGGTCATATCTGATTCCAGACCCCTGAGTCATTCCACTGATCCTCTGGAGAGCAGTCTGCTATTGATTATGGTCAGGGAGTGAAGAGACCACAGTTTTGATAGGTGATGGATGTCACCTCAATTGGATGGCATCATGAGAGCTTAGGAACTCCATTCATAACACTGGTAAATAAAGTAGTGAGGCTACCATTTGATTTCTCTGATTATTCTTTCCTTTCATTACCTTGTGAAAATTGTAGTTTTGGGTGTAACATTATGGAATAGGTCAGTGACATTGAATCCTACATAAAACATTGTCTTAAATCCACAGGATTACAACCTGGCATTAAGGGGTCGCCTGCAGGGCACTGAGTCGCGGATGCAGGTCCCGGACGCGGCGTCTGCCAGCTCCACAATGACAAATGGCCTTTCCTCCAGCGTGACAACGCGCAGGTGCTGGGCATCATCAGGTGGTTTAAGGAATGGCCCGTAGCGAGACCAGGCTGGGTACCGAAGCCTCAGCACGCCGTTCTCCCACCAGCCTACCTGGGGGAACAGACAAGAGGAACATTAGAGAGAGGTGGAGCACACAAACACACACACATTTCTACCACAATCAGGATTTATTTTAATGGATAGAGAAACAAAACCAGGTAATCTCAACAACCCAACTGAACACAAAGCAAATACCAAAAAGACATACAGTAGGTTTGCCTCATCTCAAGACATAGTAGAAAAGGTAAATGTACTTAATACTCAAGTAAAAATGTAGTATTTATATAATGAGTAATACTTGCAATAATTATATCTACATGTTGCAGCTTACAGTGATGGTAAATTTGAGCAAATATAATAGTTATTTTGGGATATCCTGACAGTAGTACCTGAGACAGATAAAATCATGGCATTTGCAAAATTCTACCGGGCCCAAAGGAAAACAACCAATTAGAGATGAGCAGTCTCTGGGCAGCTCTCAATCTCATTTTACAGCTAAACACATTTAAATATGTTTCTGAAAAACATATTGTGATATTGTGATTTATTGTTCATTAGAAGGCATACTATGCACGATTTACCTAAGAAACAGAGTATAGACTCGTGCAAAAATAATGCCTCTCAATCATCACTTATGACGCACTAGAAGTGGGTGGCAGTGTCTGTTTCTGCAGAGACCGTGCAGTCTGCCTGTATTTTCTTCTTCTTATTATAATAATATTATTATTATTATTACAGCCTTTGATCACTGGGTGTGCAGCCCCCAAGCCTGCGCAAGCACACATCCAAGAGGAAGCTATGAAAACGGTTGACACGGTGCTGAAAAAACGCAAACATAGCGAGGTGAAACGCCAAGCGGACAAAGCTCGTTCCAAACGAGAGTGAATCTGGGGTTGACTTTCACTTTTGCTGCTGTATGTGATGCTTTAGGTGGTTCTTGGAACAGCGGTCAGGGAACTTCTGGAGGAGGGGCCAACTTTGAATGTTGTGTTTACAAACAGTAAGCGGCAATTCCTGCGTAGTACACCTTTAAATATGAATAAATAAGCCTCTATTTGGTTTTATAATGATAACAATACCATAACCTTATACGTTTATGTAGTCACAGAGAGAGTTAACGCCTACACAACATTATACATCCACAAATGCCGTGCAATAAACATTGTATCAGGCTTAATTTTGTGCTTAAAAATGATTACATGATGAACGAACATCACCCTGACAGTCTCAATAAAAACGGAACACAATAAGCTTCACAAAGGCTGTATTTACCACAGGACTATGGCACCGGTTTGAATTATATTGTGGAGGTATTTGTGCACAGTAATTGTGCCCATTCGCTCTTTTTTTAGAGCACCAGGCCCTAAATATTCATTGTTATGTGGGTTGGGAGCAATTACCTGATACGTTTGTGCATGTGCAAAGGCTACACTGATTGATGGGGTTACAGTGGATATCCCGATTTGTTGGTACTAGTCATTTGCTTTAGTGTCAAAGCAGACATTGCCATATAATTAAATATAATGGCTTTGACTAGGGTGAAAGCAAGTAACTCTCAGATTGCACAAACGATGGGCTTTACTGAGGGTGACAGAAGTGTTTCTGTGGCACTCAGAAATCCACATTTCTGACCTCTACGCCTTTTAATAGCCTGGAACCACATTTTTATGTGACAAGCTCCGATCAAAAAGCATTTTCACACATTGAAAAAGCACATGTTCAGAGAGTAGTCTCATGCTTACAGATGTCATTCAGTATGATTCTTAAAATCTGTTAAGGGATGATGTTGTGAGACCACATTGTTCTGTGTCCACTGTTGACCTGAAACTGTCTGTCAAGCATCCCTTTTGGCTGTATCATTGTTTCCCCCTTCTCTTTGCTTTGTTTATATGCTCTCTGGATGTGTTGGATGCTCAGACTTTTGAAAGCAGCATGAGGCAGAACCACGCCCAAGAAGATTCAGTGCACATTCTTTTTTTTGTTTTTGTTTTTTAGTGAACCTCTTCTCTTGCAGCATCACTTGACACATCGTGTCATGATCGCATGATAAAAGTCTCGTCTAAGTGCGATGACAAGTGTAACTGAGGTGACAAAAGAAAGTGTGTAGGCATACTGTACACACATACAGAATCACATGAAGATATACAGTCAACGCACGCACACATATATTACAAAAGAATACACATAAGAATGTGAGTGCTTAAGCAGCAGGCCAGTAGAGTAATGTGATGTTGGCAGCCTTGATCAGCCGGCCTGTCTGTGTAATACGAGCGCTGGCAGGGAGAAGAGGAGGTGGTGGCAACAATGACAGTATTCCGACTGCACTTCGACCGCAGCTCTGCAACAGACATTCAATCAAAACACACTCGGGGAACACAGACAGAAAACAGATAGAGCTTACAGGAGAACACACTACTCTCTATCAGACAAATACCCAGAAAAATGCACACACGCATACATCAAGGAAAAGAACAGCCGAAAAAAATACCACTTCAGTTTCAGGCAGAGAAAGTATTCTGGTGTGGAGCAAAAGTTTGAGGGCTGGGAGCCACTTTAAAACGTATCCTCTAGCAGCCATGAGTGGCGTTAACAAATGTTCATTAAATCACAGTAACATCCTGGAACGCCCAGCATCGTGTGCCGTGTCTGTAGCTGAAACAAGCCATGCTAATGCTGGACAACCTTCAGTACGAGTCTGCAGTGTTTCGCTAAGCTAAGCCGGGTGCTCCCGGGCTCTAGGTAATGGTGCAGTCATTGTAAAGAGAACATTAAATATTCAGGGAGAGCCAACAGCGTGGATGTGCATAATAGGCAGATACAGGCGTCTTATCCTCGCTGTGTGCGTGTGTGTGCAACAGGGTTTATGCAAGAAGGGTGTAAAGCATATGTGTGGAAGCATACAGTATGTGCCCTCATTTGTGTGCACACACATGTGGATGTCTGTGTGTAAGTTCTAAGCGTGTGTGTGTGTGTGTGTGTGTGTGTGTGTGTGTGTGTATGTGTGTGTGTGTGTGTGTGTGCGCGTGTGTGCGTGTGTGTGTGTGTGCGTGTGGGCGGGTTTCGTACCCTGGGTTTGCACAGAGTCGAAGGACTGGCGCAGGAGCTTCTAATTGAAAGGGATTTGAGGGATATGGCAGGAGTCAGCATGTTACGACACGCTGAGACTGGACTCTGGTGGGCTGTTAAAACCAGCGGGAGGCTGAGAACCACCAATGTGTGTATTTATGCGTGTGTGTAAGCTTGTGTGGGTGCATCAGTATTTGTATTAGCGCACTGTTTGTGATTATGTGAGGTTGCAGAGTGCATGTTCTGAGAGTACCGTGTGTGTCTGTATGCATGTACAGTGTGGCGTTTGAGGTGCTGCTGGTGTGCGGTTGAGAAAATGAGCATCGCTCTCTCGTCTGACACTGACAAGGGCAAAATCCCGGCGTATTAAAGGGAAAACATCTCCAACAGGTGACAAGGCTTCGTATTAAGGATTTCTGAACAAACCACAGCTTAATAGAATATGCATGACATGCCAGGGGTACTGGTGCTTTAGCGTTATGTAGACAAGACACTCAAACACACAAAACAATGGTGAGTCTACAACCAGATGGTTATGACACCCAGAAATCCTCAGCACTATTTAAATCTTACAGGAAAAGACCTGCAAATGCAGGCGGCAAAGCAGAACAAAACAGCAACTATTGATCAGAGCAACATCAGAACATTGCTTTCAGCAGAATGATGAAGAATGAAATGTATGAGTAGATGTGTATGACTGCAGGGCTGCTGCTAATGGTTATTTTATCGATTAAAGGATAGGTTCACATTTTTTAAAGCCTGTCTAAATACTCTCTCATACCCATATGTACATTTAAAGACTAAATAATTCTTCCTCACTATAGTGGCCGTGAAATGTCTCTTCCTAGTGCGGCTCGATGATGTAAGAGATGGGGGACAAAACCCACAGTCCTCTTTCTATATATATCTATATCCCTTTTTGTGTTCCTATTTCTCTGCTGCATCTCAGCAACACTGTCCAGGGAATCAAAAAGAGGGAATTTCATACTAAAGAGACGGCGCCGTTGCGGAAGTGTAGCACCCATTATCTGGCCCCCCCCCTCCCCTCAGGTTAACACTGTTAGCTTTGTCAGCACTATTGCCGTTGTTTTCGCCGTTAACATCGTTAGCACCGTTGGCTGCGTTGAGAGCTTTGCAGAGGCAATACAAATGCTCCCAATCTCGCATTTAGCACCTTTAAGGGCGCTGACACACCAAGCCGATGGTCGGCCATCAAACAGTTTGGGGCCGTCGTTAAGCGTCTGTCGGCCTAGCTTTTTCGGTGTGTCCTGCACCATCTGCTCTAGTATGCCAGTGTTGGAGTTTTTTCGGCCAATTCAGCATCTTCATATCATCTGATTGTTCCAATACACGGATATTTTCACAACAACATGGCCATGTATAATGAAGCTAAGCGGTGAATGAGAGTGGTGTGAAAATGCTCTTTGTTTGATGTATGTATCATAACAACGGCTTGTATATCCGCCGTCCTCGGTCTTCAGGTTTCCCTTTTTGAATGACAAATACAGACTACCGTGACCTGCTGGTGTGGAAAGTTATATCCTCTCACATAGACGCAGAACGTCTGTGCTAACTGTCCGTCGACTGTAGTCTTCGCGTTGTGTTCGGGTGCAACTTGTCGGCGAAAAAAAACGCGACGTGAGGCGACACAACAGGTGGCCTTCGTCTGGTGTGCACCCAGCTTAAAGCTACATATGGGCATGCACATATTGTATTAAGACCAACTTGAAAACATGTGAACCAATCCTTTAACCTTGTCAGGATTTTTTTATTGATTAACTGATCCATTACATTTTCCCTGAGGCCATGGGGATGCTTGTTTTGTCAGACCAACAGTCCGAAACCCCTAAGATATTCAATTTACAATTATATAAAATCAAAAAAGCAAATCATCAAATTTCACAAGCTGGAAAGAATGCTTGCCATTTTTGCTTAATAAGAGACTTAAATGAATTATTAATTAGTCAATTATCAAAATTGTGATCATTAGATTTCTGTCAATTGTTTCTGCACTATAAATGTGTGTGTCATATTGTGAGTGTTTTAACCAGGAAATAGCAGCGTGACAGAGAGACAGCAGAGACTGAACCGGCACAGTAGGAACACAAAGCACGGTCAAATGGTCAGCTGCCAACTTCTCTCCTCTGCCTCGGGCACCGATAGCCACAGTGAACTTTACATGAACGTGACCCGTGCGACCTCACTATTCCCACTGTCAGGTTTATATTCTTATTTCAGATGGCAACGCAGCACGATCTGCTCCTCTAGCTCACATGGAGAGATTAAGACCCAAGAACCAATCAGCACAAAACCCTGCTCTGGCTTCAATTGTCCTTGCGGTGGTCCACAGAGGACAAAATGACTGAATCCAAAGATTCAAACAGCTTATGGAGACAACAAAAATAATATTCAATCGAGTGTGTCATGTGATTGAACAGAAAGCGATTAGACATAAAGAACTGATGTCATGTCCTTACATCTTCCCATCCACGTCCAGGTGTCCAGGAAATTACATCCAGGAAGGGGTTGGCCAGGTAACCGTCACTATTAAAGGAATAGTCTCGACCACCAAGTGTGATGTTGCCGAAATACCTGCATGGAAATGGATGGAGACGAAAGGAGAGAAGTAAGTAAATGACAGATAGTATTAGTAAATTAACAAATTGTTTTCTTGAGAGAGATGAGGAGAAAAATAGAAATCCTGAGGCTGTTTTTGAGTGAGCCTTCCCACTTGAAACTAAATCACAGCACCTCCATGGTGACAGTGAGGGCTTGTCTGTTAATCAAATCTACAGACGAATGATCAGACACAGAATCGTCTGGATCTTTGAAGTCAAACAACTGCTGCTCTCTGCATCGGCTGCGAGCTCTATAGTTTGTCTGATAATCACACGGGACAGACGTTCTAAGTGTCTCCTCGTGTCATCTCGCTGGCTTCAAAACACAAATCCTGAAAGCTTTTTTTTCTTTCTTTTTTTACATGACAGAAAGCTTCATATGGAATAGCAGCTTGTAGTTACAGACAGTGAACAGCAGGTAGCACTGCAAAAAAACAAAATAAAAGACACATCTTCCTTCTCTGTTGTTGGACATACTTTATAAACAGAGAAAGAAGAGTCCATTAATCATTTCCCTTTAATTGCCTCACTGTTTGTGCTGTGCTTCATTTACAAAAAAAAATACTGTAAATAAACTAATTAATTATATGTTTGGCTCGTCACAATGACTAGTCTCTCTATACAACATCATGCATGTGGAGCAAGAATGACTGGCGTTACAAAGGAACCAAAACGATAAGCAAAACCATTTGGGCTACCTGTTAGAGTGTGCTGCTGCCTGTTTGCACAGCCTACGAGGAATATATTAAAGCCTGCTCATTAATATACATGAGACATGGTCCGCTTGCTACAGATGCTGGGGTAATTTTGCCAACTCACAACTACACGCACCAACAACATCTATTTTGCATGGATGATAGCCAGCTCCAAATTCAGATATCCCCTCTGCGCCTGCTCTCTGACACTGAATCCACCGACTCCACCCATGTACCTTCCAGCGCATTCTGGCGCCGTACCAACTCGTTTCGTAGAATACACCTGATCCTGTCTCAATATATTTTGTCTGGAGCCTGCCAGCTGCCTCATACTCCCCCCCCCCCCCCTATTCTTACATTTCTTTTCCTTCCCTGCTCACATTAGAGCTTTCCTCTTATCTCCCTCTCACCTCATCCTGCCCCGCAGTCTCTGGGTCTGATTGGCGTCCGTCATGCAGTTGGTGACAAAGTTGGGCCCGCCCGTGGTTCCGTAATCCTTGCGCATGGCCACCGCTCCGTGAGTCAGCACAGATACTCCCCGAGCGATCCTCCGGCGAGGCTCGTCCCTCCAGCCCTGAGGCCGCACTGCGAACAGAGCCCGGGGCAGGCTATCCATGCTCAGACCTGAGAGAGCGGGCCCAACGGCGAACCACATGTGCGAGGCTCCGGCCTGACCGGCGGCCCAGGCGGCCTTGAAAACCATCTCGGCTTCCTCCTGGGAGCAGTACAGCAAACGGACCTGGAGGACAACAGGAAGGCAGGGAGGGAACAGGGACGAGGGGAGACACACACACACATACACGCTAGTGAGATAAGGAGGGGACAGGGGAGACGTGGAGAGAGACAGAGGGTGGGAGAAGTAAGGGGAGAAAGATAGAGCCGGAGCAGAGGAGCACCTGAACGGGAGGGGAGGAGGTGGGATAGAAAAGGCCATATCAAGAAAAAACAAGGGTGCCGGGGGAGGTAAGAGGAGAGATAGCAGTGAGCAGATGTGATAAGGCTCATGGGAGTCGGTCGTATGATTCAGAGAGAGAAGCAGAAAGAGGAAGCCGGGCTGCATGTGATGCATGCTAACCAGGAGGTGCAGGAGGCAACGGGGGTCAGCGCTTAATGAGCTTGAGCCTGATGAAACAAGTTACAGTTATGAATAATGAAAACAGGAGTAAAACAAGAAAGGGAAAATGAAACAACTGTAAGTGGTAGAGCAGAGAGATAGAGGTAGGGAAGCAAGGGAAGGGGGGGGCGGGGCAGTTAAAGACCAAACACACCTGAGGGAAAACAAAGGGGGACGAGGTTAAACACTGACATGTGTTATTAAAAGCAGGGTGGAGAAAAGACCTGGAGACAACAGGAGATGGTGGGGGGTAAAATGAGCGGATAGAGGGAAGAAATCAGAAAAGTCACTCCTTGGAGAACGGAAAGGAGGAGGGGGGGGATGGTGAAGAAAAGCAAAGGATGACATATTTTGGTGAAATCAGGGCCTGGAGAGATAAGAGATATTTGCAAAAGACAGGGGGGGCTGATGGAGTGTGGCTGGGGAGAAAGAGAGAAGAAAACATTAAAGAGTGAAAGGCAACAAAAACCCTTTTCCCACCAAATTTAGCACGTATATGCAGGTTTTTTTAAACAAAGTCTTGCTACAAATAGGTGATAGACTCCTTTCCCATTGCCAGCACGCCGATGAGAATCCCGACTTGCTCTGACGTCATACACATGAGGGCGACGATAACCTCATGAGGTCGAGGCTGCCGCAGTTTTTAGAGCCAGGCGCCGCAGCTGCTCTCCACCGACTGCAAGACCCAGGGTATGATGGGAAATGTCGCCTGATCAAAGAGCTGATTGGCTCTTAGTTTTGACAACAAACACCACGTGTTGTAGAAGGTCCTAACTTCCTGTGTAATTGAGATAGGCTATTTAATGCTAGATTGTAGGTTATTAGTCTCACGTTGTGTAATGAAAGTTTCATCTGTTAACAAATACATCTTATGTGGTTGACAATAATAATAGGCTAATAATAAAGTTTATTTATAAGCACTTATCAAAATGAGCAATGACAAAGTGCTTTACAAGGCAGACATAACAAGAATAAAGGATATAATACAATACCAGATATCTATCCAGGATCTAACAGGATGTAACTACTTCTGTGACTTCCTGTAAGTTCTTTGAAGGCTGCTGCAAACTGTCACCGCCCCCTGCTGTTGCTGCCTGATCTTGTCTACTTTCCAGGCGAGGCGCAGTTCATCTCGAACGAGCCTAATGTTAGGTCGTGGCTAGGAGGTAGGACGCAAATTGCGAAACTCTCGTGAGATGGTTAAGGTTAGGATAGGTCATCGGGCAGCCAGTCTCGCAAGAGCGTATATACAAGTTTTTGCAATTTGCGGGTTACCTTCTAGACACTAACAAAATGTTACGGTGGTTACTTCTTTTTTATATCTGTTGCTTATTCAGTCTCTCTTTCAAACTCTCAAACAAGATTGCTGGAACAGTGGAAAGACTAACAAAGACGGTTTTGATGAGATTTATTTTGTTTCTGTCTAGTTTGAATGAAATGTGTTTTATGACGATCAGCGAGGTAAAATGACTGTTGTCTGACTGGAGTCTGGTGTCTTTGAGGAGAGCATATTAACTGTAATAATAATAATAATCGTCCAAATCCCTGTTGATTTTACTTATTATATATTCACTGCAACGCGCGTCACATAGCATCACACTGGAAAGGGATGAAAATTGGCGTGTATACCCGGGTGTCATGTTTCCATCACTGCCAATCGGAGCTGGAGCCGATAAATACCTGCGACTACTGCAGAGTCATTTGTCCCCGGAATGAATGCCGATTGTAACCTTTCCCACTAAAGACAAAAGCCAGATGTTAGTGGGTTTTCTGTCCAGTGAGAAAAGGGATATAGGAAGACAGAGCAGTGACAGTGGATGAGCTCTCTGCTGAAAGTGCTGAGGTAAGGAGGAAGAGGAGGGAGAGGAGGGGGTTAGATATTGACCAGAGAGGGTTTTAAGGTGTTTTAGCTGAGCGGAAAAGGGGGGGAGGAGGTTAAATGCTGACAAATACCTAAGAAGAAAGAATGAGTGAGAGCATTTAAAATAAAAAGAAATGACACGGGAAAGGGGAATCGAAGGACAAAAAAAAGAGGAAGACAACTCTTTCATGGAAGAGGAGGTGGGAGGAGGGGGGGCTAAGTCAGGGAAACAGACTGAAAGCACATTTTGAGAATTGCGCCTTCATTGAATTTTGAACTGTAATGGCTTGGCAAAACAATCCTGCCTGTATGCCAATAAACCTCCAGTGAATTAGGCAGGGAATGAGAGTGACAGAGAAGGGGGGAGAAAAGGAAGGAGGGAGGAAGAGGGCGACAGACAGAGAAGGGAGACTGAATTAAGGAGGGAAGGAGAGAATCAGAGTTACAGTATAAACAGACACACACAATATCTAAAGACGGGAAATGGAGAAAGAGAGGAACATACAGAGAGAGAGAGAGCAGAAGAAATACTGACAAGGCAGAAGCTGGAAGAGGAATGGAACAAAAGATAGGCAGTGAGAGATTTGAGTAGAAATTGACCCAGAGACCTGCATCAGGCCATCTACAATGTCGAGGACATTACCATATATGTGGCGCAGAGAGAGAGAGAGAGCATGTAATGCAAACATACACAGCATCACTAAGCAATCACAAGCATTTATTAGCCCTGCAGTAGTAAAAAGCTAAAAGAAAGGGGTTTGTTGTGAAAAGTAAGAGGGTTAAAAAGCAAGCACTGCGTATAGGCAACCCGCTGCAGGCAGTATGTTATATTAACAGTGACACTAGCGGAGTGGAGTCTAAGGAATCCAATACAAACGAACACACACTTACAGACACTAACACACACAGTCACGCGCACACACACGCAGAGCTGCAGTGGCCATGCTGGGACATTAGCGATGACATTGAGACCCAGACTAAACAGAGTCTGTGGCCGGGTAGACATGCAGCAAGAGGGACGGACTGAAGGAATGAAAGATAGCCACACAGAGATGGAGGTGAACAGGAAGGCAGCAGAGGAGAGTGAGCTTGTCTCCAGGCAAAGAAACGCGCGAGGGGAGGTAGGGGGGGCGAGGAGGAGAGAGAGGAGTAAGTCACACGGAGATGAGTGAAAAATTGAACAGGAGGATCATGGGGTCAAAGAGGAGGTTTAAGGGAGGATGGATGAGGGGAAGATAAAGGAAGTGTGGAGTAAAAAAAAACGATTTAAGAGGAGCACGGGAAGTGAGAGTGGAAGTTTGAAAGAAGTAAGGGAAGAAAGGGAAGAACGAGCAAGGCACTAGGAGATAGGGTAGGAGAGGGAGCAGGCAGGAAACACACTGGAGGTAAGCTAAAACCACGAGTCATCTGGTCATTAATGGATCAACGTGAATTTTAAATGTAGGACGAGTTTTCTTATTAAAGAAAAGATCGAACATCTTTATATAGATATAGTGTATATACAGTATACAGTACAGTACAGAGAGAAGGTAACTAAACTTAAGTTAAAAAGGACCTATTATGCTTTTGAGCTTCTTCCCTTTCCTTTAGTGTGTTATATAGTTTTTTGTGCGTGTAAAAGGTCTGCAAAGTTACAAAGCCCAAAGTTACAAAGGTTAAACAGTGCGTTTCAGACAGAGTGTGAAAGCCTTTTTAGAAATTTAAAGCATGTAAACACAAATCTACACCTGTAAATGAGCATAATAGGTCCTCTTTAAATAAAGATAAAGAGTGATTAGATAGAAATTACAAGGAGGGAAGATAAATTAAAATGGAACAGTGAATTAGATTAACGTGATGTTAAGGTAAAAGCCCTCGAGAGGTGAGGGTGTAAAGGTCATGTGCGTCTCCTTCAACAAACAGAGGCCCACTAGTGGTTCACTCATTAACATTGTTCAAACCCACAGACCTTTATCTGAAATACTACTGGAGATCTCAGAGTTTACAGAGATACCAACTAAGTCAAGCTAAATTTGGGGGGAATATGTATAAAATGAGAATATTTCCATTTACTCGAAGGGTGCATCCATGAATATTTCACTTGGTGTAAACATCATTTACAGTAACAATGAAGAGCTGGAAGAAGCTGATGCAGAATAAATATATATACTGTATGTGACTGACAGACAGTTTGGAACAAGATGTTATTTCCTACTACTTTAAAGCCACTTAAGAGGAAACAGGGGAAAAGTGCATGTTAAGTGGTTAACTTCTTTAGCACCTTGCACATAAGTCTTCGCACAATGCCACCCGACAACCAGCCAGCAATTCAGACTGACTCGTGGTTTTTGATGTACCGTTGAACTCTTGAAATGCCTTGGCAGACGGGAAGGGAAGAGAAGAACAGAGGGATAGAGGAGAGAGGGGAGAGAGAGATGTGGAGGGACAGAGGGAGAGATGAAGAAGGAAGGAAAAACTGGGAAGCCACCTGTCAGAAAGGGGGCCCCCCCAATGACACTCGCAGCACTTCCTCCCCTTTCCTCCCCCCTTTCCCCCCTCCCTCCCCCCTGTCTCACCTGCGCCTCGTTCTCCTTCAGCAGCCTGCGCGTGCGTGCCCCCCCGGGGTCGTCGGTCACGTTCAGGATCACCACGCTCTTCTTCTCCCAGCCGATGAACGAGCCGTCCGTCAGGCCCTCCACCACAGACAGGAAGTCCTGGTAGCCATGGTGACGCGTGCACACCACGGAAAAGGACGTCCAATCGTACTCCTCCAGCACCTCAAAGATGACCTCTAATTGGAGGGCAGTAGAGGAGCTGAACTGGAGAAAGATGGAACCTGATTCCTGATTTGGGAAAGAGAGCAGCACATTTGGTTTAAAAATCTCACTGTAAAACTCATCCTCTGCAGCTGCACTGTGTCTAAAATGCAGCTACAATACAGTGAGCAAGTAACAGACAGCATTTTCACTACAAAGAACTACAACTCTCTGGACTGCTCCATCTTTATGCACAACATGGAGGCATCACGGGGCCTGAATTTTTATTGGAGCAGCAGAACTCGCGCAGCCGCAGGGCTGAAACAGCTAGGATTGTTGCACGAATTCTCCTATGACGTCCAGAAGGGAGTGTTTCTAAAAAGTCTGTTCAGGGGATGGGAGGGGAGGAGGACTAGGCGAGGGTACATCTTCAAAGGAAGTTCATCAAAGTGCTACAATTTAATTCCTCAAGAGTAAATGGTTAAAACAGTTATTTGTAAGCACAAATGCAACGCTTTTGGTTTCTTTTTTTCCCCCCCCGTTCGTTGTTGAAAATCATGTGACATTAGTTTCTCTGGTGCATACACACACACATACACACTTATTCACTCATACACACACCCATGTCTGCTCATTGCCTCCCTCCCAGGAACATCAGAGGCAGAGCGACAGCCCCAGTTGGTGCCATTTACAGATCAAACACTGCAGAGTTTCAGCAGATCAGCGACCCTGACCTTCAACTTCCCCCTCCGTCCCACCGGCACTCGCCCAAACCTTTTCTTCACCGAGAGGACACGCGACATTGTGACATTGTAAGTTGTTATGGCAATATAAGCAGCTCTCCCTTTATACTCCACTCATAGAGCTGTCAATCCATACTGCTTCAGTATACAGCACACCACCTAATTAACATTGTTCTCACATTTGGAGCTACACAATCACACTCCTGGGACATCTGCCCTCTTGTGTTCCTCTGATTCTCTCCTTTCTCTGTCACACACACACACACACAAGCTGCAAACACTTCCTCTTCACTCTCCCACCCCAATCCCAACCTCCCTCCTCCTACCTGTGGCATCCTCCCCAGCCCCGCTCCCCCTCCTACAGCCACTATGGGCAGTCCTGTTTGCGCAGAGACAAACTCCAGCATGGGGGCCAAAGGACCCCAGGCCGTGCGAGGGGGCCTCTCCTCTTCATAGACCAGTCCCTGCAGGGGCCGCGCCGCCAGCAGCTCACACAGCTGGGACAGCACCGTCTTAGGACTGCTGTCGTTCACCTGGGAGACGACAGAAAGAGAGGAACAAAGATAGAGAGGGGATAAAGAAAGGGAGAGAAATAGAGTTGACTATCTCGGGCATAGTGTCTTGACTTTGTGTTATTCATATGGAAAGTGTCTGTAGTATGCATGGCATGTCTGGCTAACAATACAAACTGTGGTCAAAGAGCAGAGCCAGACGCCCGCTCATTCAGCAGGGCCCACACAACGGCAGCACTGTGTTGCTCATTCAGCTCAAATAATGGGAGTGAGTATGAATAATGGATGGTCATTGTTATTCCCTTCCTTCAAGTGAGGCTGGATGAGCAGTAGGTAGAGGAGACAGTATCCAACCTGTAGCCAGATGACGTTAGCAGAGCCCCACTGGGTGACCACGCTCTCCCCCAGGGAGCCGTAAACCCGGCCGAAGCCGGGGTAGAGCACCCTTGCCCCAGGCCCCGCCACCGCTGCCTCGGCCTGCACCGTAGCACCGGCGTGGATCACGGCGATGTTGAAGTTCATCATGGCCCCCGCATCACGCTCCCGCGGACTGGGCCGGAGCAGGAGGTGGGGGGAAGCGTCCACCAGACCTGCCCACTCTGCCAGGACCAATAGGAGAGAGAGAGTAGGTATGGCGACCATGGCAACCTGCCGAGGGGGGGGCGGCAGATATATATCGCACTAAGAGAGGGTGCCTGAAAGAAAGAGAGACAGCAAAGAGTAGAGGAAGAAGGTGAAGAAGAAGAGATTAAGTTTTGTTTTCTATAATGTTCAGCACAGGGGACATCAAATCAAGAGAGAAAAGGAGGTGTGGACAGAGAGAGGGAGACGAGGGAGGAGAGAAACTGATCAGAGATTGCATACAGGCAAGACAGAGTAATGAATTCTGAATCCAATCATGGGGTAATAAAAGTTAGCTTTGGCTGGAGAAAATGCTGGACGAGGAAAACGGAACGCAGAGGGGAGAAAAAAAAAACAATAGAGGGAAGGGAAAGAAAAGCAAGACAGAGAGAAGATGAAATGGGTGCTATTTAGGCTTCAGGCTGCAGAAGGAACAATATGAGGAAAAATAGAAACTGGCCGTTAGAGGGAAGGAGGGCGAGAGGGAGAGAGAGTTAATAGCAGATGGAGACAAAGATGGGGGCGGAGGTGGTTATTGTGCTGCATGAATGATAACAACAATTAAGATCACTGTAAACACACTCGCCCTCACGCAGCTGCATCCGCGCGCACAGACACATGCATGCAAGTGTTTGAATATACACACACGCACGCTCGAGAGAGATAAATGCACGGCCACACTGCGCCCGTAGAGCCGCTTAATGATAGAGAGATATGAGGGTTAATGCAGTGAGCAAAAACATATACACACTTGCACAAACAGCCGCATGGAAAGATAATGACTACCTAGGAGATAGCAGGGTTAATATGTGAGCCGCACACACACGCGAAAACACAGCACATCATTTTCAATTTACTTCTTGTGCCAACTGCCCTCCCTCCCTTTTCTCCATTTCCTTCTCACTTTCTCCCTCGCTCCCTCTCGTGCTCCGTCCTTTCATACTCCCCATCTCTTCTCCCTATTTTCCCGGCTTCAGGTACCAAACACAATTGCATTGATTAACAGGGGCCTGCTGACATAATATTCCCTCTAAAGTCACTCTCCCTCTCTGCGCCTCTATTCCCCCTCTCTATGTTTTTCGCTCTGTCTTCATCCGACTCTCCTCCCTTTGTCACAGTCTGCCGATTCTCTGACCCTGATCAGTCTTTTGGATAGAAAAAGAAAGCGGCAAAGAAAGGAGAAGAGAGAGGGTGGAAGGAGGAAAAAGTAACTGGAGGCACGAGAGAAAGCTGTGAAATGAACAGAACAGAAATGTGCTGTAAATACAGGGCACATGACTTAAGGACTGAGTGATTGATTGAGGGAAGGAGGCCGCGTGGAAGAAGAGGAGACAAGGAGAAAAGGAGGACAAAGTGTGGCGGGATGGTGGAGGAGGTGGCGTAAAATATGTGAGGAGAGCAGCAGGAAAAGAAATATTGATTACCGGGATGTGTATACGTGTTTGGCATAAACAAATACGCTGCCAAACCTCCTGTTTTGAGTGACAGGGCTGTGTGTGTGGCGGTGGGGGGGCTACAGAGAAAGAGCCGTGGAATGAGATGGAATGAGAGGGCGAATAAGGGAGGCGGATAGTTTCGGGTAAGAAAAAAGAGATGGAGGTGTGGAGAGATAGGGAGAGACAGACCTGTTAGTAGGAGAGAGGGAAAAGGAGAATGTAATAATGAAGAGGAGAGGGAGAAAAACAGGGCTTTGTTGTTTTTTTGTTTTCTTTAAGGCGAGGAAGATGTGGCAGGAGAGAATGGGAAGGACAGAGACGAGGAGAGAGAAAAGACGAAGCTGCAGCAATACGGTACATCATATCATTTGGTGGAGCCGTATTCTACTGTGCTAGAAGCTCTGAGCCATTAACTGTTAGGCCTGTCACTGTATTTCACTCTCATGAGGTGTTTACGTTGCACTGCTCAACCAGCGTGCGCCATTCCATCACAGTGAGCCCGGCTGGAAGTGTGAACACTGTGTATTCTTATATACAATAGCCACTTCTCCTGCAGAGCGTACTCTGCCTGATATCGAACTGCCAACGTCTCACAGTAAAGCAAATTACAAGTAAATTATAAGCAAATCCTCACCTAAATATATCTTACTATGTAGTTCATTATGTGTTCAAATCTGTGCAATTCTGCTAACTGAATCATAAAAAGCGTGCAATGAGGGGGAAACACACACACACACACACACACACACACAGAGAAGGGAAACGAGTGTGGGAGAGAGAAAGAGAGAGATTACGGTTTCATTTGATTTGCTACCATAAATGAATCTTTTGTTTAGATGCAAATGTTCAAATTTAAGTATATTTTTTCCTCTTCTAGCTTTATATAATTATCCTCTCCAGTTTTTGGAGCGGCTTCTAATTTAGTGTATATTGCATATTTATTTCGCAAGGGACTGTCTACAACCCAGGGAATGTTTAAATTGGGATCAATTAGTCAAAAGGTGTGTCCAAGTCTGTTTTTTCCCTGAATGGGATTCAAGGTAAGAAATCAGTTAGTTATCAAGACATGAATATTCATTTCTTAAAGGTGCTATTGGTGAGATTGGTTGCATTTCTAATGCCTCCGAACAGCTCTCAACATGCGGCGAAAGCTGAGTCGGCACAGTGTGCTACCTCCGGGTGTGAGAAGTGAAGCCAGAAGGTCCATCAAACTTGCATTCTTCCTGGTTGCAAAAAGAAGTCTGATTGTATAGAAGTCTATGAGAAAATGAGCCTATACTCCTCACTTGATTTATTACCTCAATAAACATTGTAAACATGAGTTTATGGTCTCAATCGCTAGTTTCGGGTCTTCTTCAATACAGCATGATGTTCATTTAGTAAATTATGGTCCCATTTAGAGTCAAATGTACCATAAAGCAGGGGATGCTTTATAGCGTGGCTACCTTGTGATTGACAGGTCGCTACCACAGTTAATTATAACCTTTTGGTCGCCTCAAATGTCTTATTCAGCGTTCGGTTGTCGAAATCGAGGCTTCAAAACGGCAGTCCACAAACCAATGGGTGACGTCATGGTGACTACGTCCACTTCTTATACAGTCTATGAGCCGGCGGCTCGTAGCTAACGGTGCCAACAGTGGAAACGACAGAAAAACTGCTGACAAAGCTAACAGTGTTATCCTGGAAGGGAACCTGAGGGTGGTTGCTACGCTTCTGTGATGACGCCGTCAGTCGGGATGGCGTTCAACTGTAACCGCGGTATGAAAGCAGTGCAGAGCAGCGGCCATGAGCTAGCCAGCAGGGTACGCTCACACGCACTAACATGCACTAAAAAGAACGAACGGTCGGCCCGGCGATGTCAACAAAGCACAGAGAAGCTCAGATTACAACACACAGAGAGGGAGTGTGAGGTGATGTGTGATGAGTGATGAGAGTGTGGGAGAGTTCTCTGCTCATGTAGACATTACTCTCCTATATCTTTAAATAGCAAATAGTTGTATGCTCCTATATTAATGCTCTGGATATCGTATAGAGCACCTTTAAATGCGTGTGCTTTATTAGCAGCATTGTTGATATAGATGATAATGTGTTCATTTTGGTTATTTGGGACATATCATGATTGTGTCAGTGTGATAAATATTGTATTTTTTTCTTGAATGTGACTGCACTGACTGCAAAAGATAAAAAAGATGGAATTGAAAGCCTTTCAAATTTTATAAGAGTACTTCCTTTGATGATTTTTTTAGACTTTAAAACTTTGAATTCATCGCGGTGCATGCACCCTCAATCATCATTCGCTGTGTGAATCATTATATCAGCACTTACACTAAAGCATTTGTATTGTACAGTGTTGATCTCTCAATTTGTCAATCACAGTAATAAGCAGCTAACTGTATCTACAGTATAATTATTTTTCGGCTGAGCCTGCTCCGTTTGTCTTTTTTAAAACAAAGAAAGTGGCATTTACAGCAGCACAGAGAGCTGGCGCACATCATGCCAGCGACTGTTAGAAGCAAACTAAAAACACCTTCAGGAATATTTACAGAGTGCTTAAGAGCAGGCTGACAGAGACAGCTAATCAAGAAGATGAGAGGGAGAACATTCAGGCAGGCAAGCCAGCCTCCTCTTTCTCTTCCAAAAATTGCCAGCCAGTACTCCACAATCAAAACACATCTTATCACATCTGCGCTTAAACATTCCATTTACACTGCATTATGTGTGATTACACATAGGAATTAACGGCGACTGCATGTGCAGCTTTTGCAACAACTTCTTCACTAGTTTGAAAAAATGTCAAAAAAGGTTTGCAGTTTTGTGTAGCTGAAGGCAAATCAACTACATCCCTCTATAGAGGATTACAGTGACGCCTATGTTATTCCTGCAATCTCCAAAGAGACACAAAAAAAAAGTTGTATTGCCTCTAAACACAAAATGAAAAATTGATTCTTGGTGTCAGTGTGATGCTGGAGAACAATCACAATGTTTTAGAGTACCAGATCCCCTCCTTCCCCCTTAACTGTACACGCTACAGCTGCAGCGAGCGCCTGCGGTGACTCTGGAAGAGTGAGTCGCCAGAGAGGGAGCGAGCCGCTCGGGGTAAAAGTCGGTTGCTGGCATCCACGCCTCTCTGAGCCCCTCTCCCGCTGAACTCCAATGGAGGCAGCGTGCCAGACCCTGTGCTGCATCGGATCTGCTGGGGGAAATGTGAATGGGGAAAGGAGTCTGTGGAGTCTGGAGGAGTGTGGAGTTGTGGAAGTGCAAGTGTTCAGCGTTGTGTTTACCCCACGTCGGGGCTCTGCTGCTTCATTCCATTCTGTCATGCAGAGTAATGGACCTGCTCCCTGCAGCCTATGGCACAGGGCTGCACTGAATCAGCCCAGGCAGTTCTCCACAGCCAACACAAAAACATCTGAAATATATGCAGGCTAATATATAGCCCACTGTACACCATTAGAAGAAATTGCAGCGTCTCTGTGAGTCACTGCCTAGAATAAGAAACCCTCCCCTGAAGATGAAGACTCCATCTTTTCCTTTTTTTCCCATTCGTCCACATTTAAGACCGCAGTGTGCTCGAGAACACTGTGCTGCATGTAGCCTCTATAATTTCTTTGGGTCCATAGCTGTGCTATAGTAAAAGATAAGATAAAGTGCCAGCGCAGTGTGGTGCCCACAGTGTGCATATATGTGAGTGTATCAATGTCTGTGTGTGTGTCGTGCGGGGTAATATGGCAGTGTGGGGGAGCGGAGGAATGAAGAGAAGAGTGCAGCTGGAGCTCAATGCTCCTCGTGTTAATTGGCCCATACTTCAATCACAGCCACTGGAGTGTGTCCTCTCTGACGGAACATATCCTCTCTCCCTCTCTTTCTCCCTTCCCCAATCTCTCTCTCTCTGTCCTGCACCCACTCATCCACTCGCTCACACACTCTCACTTGACACACACTCCCTCACTCAGTCTGCCTCACTCTGTCTGTTTCACTTGTCCATTCATCTTTTCATTCATTCATTCATTCAGTCACCTCACTCTGCACCATCTCACTTTCACTAACTGCCCTCTCCTCCCACAACTCCTCCAGCCCTCCCCCATTCTTCCCCTTCCTCGCATGTCTTTGTCCTGGACTTCTTTCACTCTCTACTTCCTCCCCTCCCTCACTTCCTCTCTCTCATCTCTCTCTCTCTTTCTTTCTCCCTCTTTGATCCCTGTAGAGCAGAAGAGCCACCAGGCACGCGAGCGCCTTCTTGTTCCTATTGTGCATAGCGAGCAGAGTGATCAGCGAGTAGCGCAGCGTGCAGCAGGCAGGGCGTACAGTCAATGCTGTGTGTTTTTTACTGCATGGCTGTAAACAGCAGTAGTAAAGCCTTCTGCTGCTGCTGCTGCTGCTGCTGCTGCTGCTGCTGCTGCTGCTGCAGCCTCGCTTGGACTTGATAGCCGCGGCTATCATGAGCCATTCAAGTGACATGACGACGGAGCCATCTATCAAACCCCTTTGTGACACCAGGTCCTCACAGGGAAATGTGACACATCATATTTGTAAATTACACATGCCACAGGCTGATAACCAGATCAGAGCTGGTCGCTCTCATAAACCTGACACCCTTTTTTATGTGTAACAGTTAAATTTGAGGGGCTAGCTGATATGGAATATGAAAAATAAATAGTGCTTTACAAATTTAAGACAAATAGAAGACACTTGCACACACACACACACACACACACACACACACACACACACACACACACACACACAGGCACACACATATCAGAAGGTGTGTTTTTTTGGTCCAAGGAGGACAGTGAAATGACTGTTGCGCTGTTATTTCTATTATTCTGTTTAACAAATAAATACTATATAACAGTGATTCCTAACCTTTTTCCTTAAGGGACCCCTTTTCTATCATTGAATAAACTGACGACCCCTGACTAAGTGACTATTTTATGGATATTTCATATTATATTCAATGCATAACAATCACAGTACAGAACAACTGATAAACTGTACAATTAACCCAAATAGTGAACGCAATAATTGCAGGAAGTTTGTGTAAATTTGGATGAATTGAGCAGATTATTTTCTGTGAATATTGTATTAGAGATTAGTTTTCCTGCTATTTTTAGGAACTTTTAATACAATTCTTTGTCTGTATTATGTATTTTTTTTGAATATTTAACTATCATACATAGACCTATTTAATAGGCTTCTTTTTTTGACAAATGTAGTGTTTTCTTCTCCCTGACACTTGGCCATCGTTCTATTCGCTCTTTAGTTGTTTTAACTGCGTACTTTTCTAATGCAGGCTCAGGCTGTTCAGCAGAGAGGGATTGCTCTGTGGATATAGCTTGTGTTCAGGTCTTCACCGTGGCCTTATCCTGTTTATATCTTAAATAATAATCCAAACTTTAAAAATAACAATTTAATTTAATTTTCTTCACAGAAATGAATGAAATGCTGACGTTTAAGCCAACTGCATATTTATAAAATAAGTTGTCTTACACCCCTTAAAATCAAGAAGGCCTCGCGACCCCTTATGAAGCTTTGGCGACCCTTAATGGGGGTCGGGACCCCCAGGTCGGGAACCAATGCTGTAGAAGGTGTCAAATGAAACTAGACTGTGTTGTACATTTGCATTCTCTACCGTTACAGGATAGTGAAATCACCATTGCCTCTGCATGACACGCGTTCAGAGCAATATTCTCCATTTGTCCTTTTTGTATTTCGTAACCTTTTACAAGAGCAAAATGAAACAGTCACCTTGACATCCAACTTTGTTTTTTCGCCGAAAAACAGCCTTTTATTCTGACATTTCAAGCCCCTTTAATTTCCACGTGGTCGCACAAAACGAATCTCATTCAAAGTTCAGAGTATCTTGCCTTTTAATTCAAATTTTTTTTTTTTCATGGGTTAGGATTAAACACTTCCGCCAAGAGACAGTGTCCATTAATTGGACTTCACTTCTGTACATTCAGGGGATAAATTTCATTACTTGAATGGGAGGACGCTCCTTGTTTCTCTTCCCTCTATGGATTGATGGAAATGAGATGAAGCTGACCCCGGACGCTGTGTAGCACTAACAATTCTCTGACCTAATTTTTTAACAAAAAAAAAGAAAAATGTCTTAGTCCTAAACTCCACTGTGTTTTTTGAAACCCCAGACACAAAACCACATCCATTACTACGGAAGATTACTACTGACATCTCCCTAACGTATAGCATTCAGCTCAGGGTATATAATTACCTAAGTGGAGAATGTGTTTAATTCTGCTTTAATATATCACATAACCCACAACACACATAACCTCGCACCTTGTCTAGTAATTGCAGTAATGCTCGAAAATTAACCTGAGAAAGAAATCAGCTGATAAAAAAAAAAGGCCTGTCAGTTGTTTCACTTTGCTTTGTAATACAGCCTTGGCATCTTGAGTTATTCACTTTGTTTGTGTGTGTGTGTGTGTGTGTGTGTGTGTGTGTGTGTGTGTGTATATGTTATCTTTCAATCATTAATTTAATCCTCAGGACATTGCAGGCTCACACACACTATATTTTCAGTTATACAGACTGCATGAACATCAATTTGTGTATGAATGACACAGAGATACAATACCGTCTCTATTTTATCTCCCTTACACACACACACACACACTCCTTCACACATCCATTCAGAAAACATCAGCTACAAATGGTTTACTACCCTCATGAGTATTTGGACATAAATATCAGTAAGGTCATATGCTTTCATGTGGAAAGGCCGCTGTCTGGGGATCTTGCATCAGGAATTGACGTAACAGAGGAGCAGGGTATTATTTCAATAAGCCTAACTGGCCAACTTGACTTGAATGGATAAAAATGGTTTTATAAGGAGACTTCGTAGATGGTATGCCCACTGCCAATGCTTGTATAATATAAGTGCTTACTTTGAGGTCGGCCAAGGAGCACGAATATTTAATTCCCCCACCTCAACACCTGACATCTAATACAGCTGGGAGCAGAGGACGCCAGCCCTACTCCCTGGCCGGCCCCCTCTGCTCCCAGGTTGACTATAATAACCACATCATTTGCTGGATTTAATGTACATATAAATTGGCTTCTGTTGTAGTTGCTTTTCTCCCCGAATCCTCTGTCAAGATGTCCTTACAAAGTACGACCTGGGGGATTATCTTATTATGTTTGTTTTAAAAGGCATAATCTCTCACTGCTCAACCTTTTACACGCAACCAGAATCTCTGAGGGCTTTGTGTGTTGTGGGGGGTGGGGAGGGGGGGGGAGCTTCAAAATGCCTTCTAATGCCTGCTGATTGTTGTTTTTTTTAAAACAAAGCATGGAGATTGAAATCAAGAACAAATTGGATGAAAGATGTTCAGCAGATGGGATGAGACGGTAGAAATAACTCTGGGAATATCCAGAATTTAGTGGAATCATGTTAAGGCACAGAACAAATGCTCAAGTTCTTTAACAATAACGTTAAACGGATTATTTTCTCATTCTATCCCGAGCCAGCAGTCGCAACGCCACAGTTGTTGCTCTACTCTGCTTGCACCAGCGCTTCCATTAATTCCCCCATTGATTGGCCAGACACTGGGATCACCTAGCCCGATCTAAATCAGTCACTAATTAAAAGAGCAAGATGAAAAGCAACCGACACTGCAGCCCTTCAGGACCTGTAAGGTGAAACATTCTGTAACAACTAGAAACTAGGAAGCTGCCTGAGACACTCAGCAGGAAAAAAAAACACCTAGCTCTGCATAGCAATGCTTCACAATCTCATTCTGAGGATAAACAGATTAAACCGGTGTGGGAAACCTTCACTGATAACTATCATGCCTTTGTACAAGGTCACGCACACAATCACACAATCAGACGTGCGGGTACACGTGTCACATTTACACGTGCACACCCAAACATTGAACTATATTTAGAAGAAGAGAAGCTGGTCTCTTTCAGTAGCAGGTGCCACATGTTGCTGAAGTGCAAGCCGGATTCTGTCTGCTTAAAATCTAACACTGCAATGTCACAATGTTGTGTACAGGTTTCAGCTGCGTTCACAGCACATCTGGATCTGCCCCCGCTCATAAGCAAAGGTGTTAGAAACACTTCTGTCAGCCTATCCTATAAACGTTGGTAGATCAGTTTGGCTCAGGAAATGCACTCCCATGCAGGCAGAAGCCCAACAGAGGGAGAGGAATTTGAGGATTGAGACCAGCGAAGGTTTTTTAGTTTGTTTTTGTGCAGCCTCAGACGATTCTCACGAGTAAAAGGTGGTGAGAGGTTAGTGACGGGATGTCAGAGCCCCACTGTGTCGTCTTCACACAGACAAATCTAGAAGCCTATTAATCCTGTGCTGTTTGTTGCACAGCAACAAATATAATATGTCTTTTTTTTTTTTTCACCAAGTCTTGACACATGAAGCAAACAGTATCTCATCAGAGAGGTGTTCAGTAGTCTGAGATGGCCACAGCTCTTTATGACGGCTTCACGTCATATTGTACCAAACGTAATTACGAGCAGCCGGGAGGGGAAAACAGTTCATGTCATGAGATATCAGAAATTTCTGACAGCAATGATTTTCTACTTGGAGGAAAGAACTACACAAGTGTAAAAAATAAAAAAAAACAAGTGCCAAAATGGCTGCAAAGCCACCATCGCTGACAGTTACAGCTAAATAAAATCCTACAGCATGCTAACACTAAAACAATCAATTCAGCTTGTTAAGAATAAATAATAAATAGTGTTTGTTCACCTCTGGTTTACTTGTTAAAGGTGCTAAATGCGAGATTGGGAGCATTTCTATTGCCTCTGCATCTTCCTTCTCCGTCACGTGATGCCATTGGGTGCAAAAAGACTATTTCCCCGTAGGCTTACATTGGGAAAGACACATCTGTAACTCAGCAGATAATTATTTTTTTAGGTAAATCAACTCCCCGGTACGAAGACTTGAATAGTCCTTATTTAAATCATTAGGTCATAAAAGTTGTAAAATGCACTCATAGCCGAATCCAGAGTTATTCTCCTGCCTCCGTTCATGTGAATGAGACCCAGACCGAGGCTGGCAGGCGGAGTTAAAGGAAACGCGACTGCGCCTGCTCTATGGGCCCAATGGATGCGGAAGAACGCCGGAAGATCCGGGTACTTTATCACTTGGCAGTCGAGCTATTTTGGCTTCATGCGCCACTGAGCAACTCTCGTAGGAATTAACGGGAGCCCGCCTACAACGCTGTATCCAGTTCTCTTCATACATCCATGGCGGCTTGCAGCTAACGGTGCTAATGGCGCCAACAGTGGAAACAATGACAACAGTGCTGACAGAGATAACAGTGTCAACCTGAGGGGGAACCGGAGGGTTGGTGTTACGGCTCCGCATTGGTCGGGACGACGTTATCTGCTGTAACCACTATGTAAGAGCAGTGCAGAGCAGCGGCCATGAGCTCGCAAGTAAGGCGCGCTCACATGCACAAACCAGCCCAGCCCAGCGATGTCAACAAAGCACAGAGAAGCTCCGATTACAACACACACAGAGAGATAGTGACTTCATTATCTGCTCAGGTAGACATTACTCCTCCATAACTTTACATAGCAAATAGTTGTTTACTGCTATATTATTGCTCTGCATATCGTATAGAGCAACTAACCATGGTGCAACTAACCATCTTGCAATAATGCGTGAACGCTCCCGAGTCACAATAACGAGAGGTTTTCCCGTTCTTACCACTCTGCCCTTTTCTGTGATTTCCGACACTTGATAATGCTGACTCATCATATCGGCAAACAACACACATGAGCATGATACATGAATACAGACTCAAAAAATAGTGCATCTTCACAAAGAGACACTACCTCTGGACAGTTGTGTGATGGGAAAGGTAATCAGCAGTCTTAATATTTGGGTATAGACGACACAGAGCATCCAGTGCCAACAATTGATCTGCCTGCTATTTCCCATCACTGCTCGGTGCAAAATGTGTGAATGAGAGCCTCTTATTTCCCAAAGCTGCAGCCTTTGACGGAGATTACGCCACACTGAACATATCACATAACAATCAACTTGATGAGCCCGATCAGCACCAGACAAAGGTCGGGGTCATTTATTGGCTCATTCAAAAAAAATGAGATTGAAATTGCTCTTACATAATTGAAAAGAGAGCGTTCACTCCTAATCACCTTTCGGGAGATAGACTAAAGAAGGCTTTGATGTGTCAAAAAATGTCCAATTTGAATAATGAAACATCACAACCTGCATTGAGGACAAATTAATCCCGACCCTGAGTCAGACTACATCTGCATCCCGAGCATATATTGTACATTTCGTTCTTTTCAGTGTCAAAAACCCTGAGAGGATCTGCGAGACTGTTTCAAATCGCGAGGCCAGTTTTAGAAGCTGGAGCTATTTACACGCAGACATGAAGCACATTAAAACAAGCCCAGGAACATCAAACTATCTTCATCTGAGGCTTTCTTCCATCTCTGACGCTGACGTTCTCTGCTCTTCCTTCCTTGTCTTCCCCTCCTTGCTGTACTGTAGATAACACGCTGTGCAAATTCCATTCAGGTGCAAAACGCACATATTTGCATTTGTAACAGCTGTATAGTCGGCACCTGTTTATGAAGGAATTCCACATTCAAACTTGAAAGAAAAATGGAGCAAAGCTATTTTTATATGAAGTGATAAGGCAATAAAACGGGTTCAACTTTCGCACCTGGTACCTGCGCCTGGTAAATCCGGCACAGTGACTCCAGTACAAAGCCCGCTATAAACGCCAGCGCCTGGGATCTTTGAGAAGAGAATGACAAAGGGTTTTAACAAAGCTGGTCCTCATGCAGCGCAGGGAAGTCTCACAGATCAGGAGGCATGACACAGCAGCCCAGGGTGACATGCGACATGGGCCGCAGACACGGGCTAACATAAGTTTTTATAAATGCCCCCATTTCCTCTTTTTAATAACCACTTATGCTGTCATTTCCTGCCCCATCCATCATCATGAAGGACCGCACCGCACTGCTGCAAAAACGCTGCGTGCCGCAAAACATTCCTGCACATCTTCTCCATCCGCTTTCATTATTTCGCTTCATCCTCCTTTCCACTGTTGTGTGTGTGTGTGTGTGTGTATGCACTTAAATGTATATATACAGTGTCTGTAAGTGTGTGGATCCCATGGGCAAGGTCCCAAGGTCCTCTCTCTCATCCAAAACTGCGACTGGTGTGTGTTTGTGTGCAATATGCTATTCAATGTGTGTGTATTTTTGGATACTCTTGTTGTTGCGTGTGTGTGTGTGTCTGACTGCATACCCATGGGTATCTTGCCTGAACGTACTGTTTGAGAGTGTGTGTGTGACTGTGTATTGCATGCAGCCATGTGAAGCTGTGTGCCTGCTAGCTGCCTCCAGACTTGTATTCCCAAAACAAGCTGCAGGGCTTTGGCTCAGGTTTGTGTGTGATTGTGTGTGTGTCTGGTGTGTGTGTGTGTGTGTATGTGTGTGTGTGTGTGTACCTGTTTGATAGTGGCAGTTTGTGTGCAAGCAGTGCACGCTAAATTCTCTCCCACTGTTCGAGTACCTGTCTGTCTGTGTGATTGCTGTGTGTCTCTGCCAGCCTGTCCATCTGTCTGTCTGTCTGTTTCCATCTCCACCTGTTTGTTAAATGACTTCCTGTCATTCCATCTACAGTATGAGTGTGTGACTGTCTATGCTAGTCCCAGTCCAGAGTTGGGCTGTAACTGTAACTGGGCCAGGGGCGGCACCTCAGGGCTGCTAAACTACAGCAGCTGCCACCTTACTGAAAAAAACAAACTCACATAGGGAGTTCAGATGATATTAAAGTTATTTCTAACTTTCTACCGCATAATAAGTTTGTTTCCATATTCATTATTGTCGTACTGTACCATACTTCATTCTGAAAAATTGCATTTTAAATCACACCCACAATTGGTTACTACTGTAATTCAGTATGTGAATATAGCTCTTCTCTCTCTCTGAGAGCAACGTATCTTCATACAACAGTTCGTATGATTTCTTACGAAAAGTTATTACACCTTTCCTGCGTTTCCCTACGAATGTCCAGCAACACGTGACGTATGTGTCAATTTGTGCTCCAGTCTTTTCAAAATAAACCTCCGTCTTCACAGCAAACAACTTGGTAAGGTTTAGGCAACACAACTACTTAGGTAGGTTTGGGAAAAGATTGTGGTTTGGGTTAAAAAAACAACAGAAGTGACTTCAACCTGCAGTAGGCAGAATGTGTTTGGCATCATTGGGCAAAAATTACATAATAACCTTTCAGCATATTGTAATTCAAGCGTTCTGAGAGAAAACTAGACCTTTGCACCTCCTCATGGATCTGTTTTCAGGCTTTAAAAAATCCAGCCCATGAGGGGAGACTTTAGCCAATCACAGGTCATTTCAGAGAGAGAGCACTCCTATAGGCTGTTCATTCAACGTAGGCAGCTGTCAATCACTCGTGAACTCCGATCAAACGGTCAAACTAGGCAGCACTGATCAAAAAGGAATCAATATTCTGTTACTGTTGTTTTCAGAAACATCTTGTAGTGTACTTTTCTGAAAACATTTGAGGTGAGAAATAGGCATTACAGTAACAGAATATTGATTCATATTTGATCAGCGTTGCCTAGTTTGACCGTTTGATCGGAGTTCACGAGTGATTGACAGCTGCTCAGAGACAGCAGGCTCCAGCTCGGCTCTGATTGTTTTTTTTCCTCCGGTCTGTGAAATCTTGCAGATGCCATTAGGAGCACCGGAGGACACAGAGGCCTGTCTCATGCCCTACTGTCAGGATATAGTGACCGTTTTATAAAAATACCTTTTTCTAATCATATCTGCTCCATTTTTAGCCACTGCTGCTTGAAGTACGGAATTTATGGTACAAATAAATCAACGTTGACTTCTGCTTTCATACAATAAGGAACAAACAGTGGAAAGTCAAGTATTTTTTGCCCCACCCGTCCACCCTGTCCTCCTCCCAATGCGGTGTTTGGCGCTCTTTATACTTCCTGGTTCACAATTACGTGGATTACATACAAAGTGATTTCTTGGATATGAATCACAGTGCATTACTTTTCATAGGTATAGCTACAAACGGTGTATGAGAACAGCCTGCTGAGAGACACTCGGCTCTCTGAAAATCGGGCATCATTTGTGAACCGAGCTTCACAAATGACGCCCGGTTTCCCATCATGGAACTAGATGGTTTTTGTTTTTCCTGCAACTTGTCATCATGAAATACATCATAATGTCACTATTACATCTAATTAGTGGTGGATACTTTGAGTTGTCACTGATAGCTTGGCAGCTGTGACAGAACCCATCAGCAGAGATTTGCTGTACCTTCACTAATGTTACCATGAAAGTGTTTTGCATGTGTTGACTAGCAGATACTGTTCAAATCAGAATGTATTAGAGCTAATAAATACAACTATTGCTAAATCAAACATTACTTTCTTGATTCTGCACGATTTGAACTTGACATTTAAATACATGCAGTAAATAAAGGAGTTAACAAGTCTTCTCTACAAACTCTTACCTATATGTAGGGCTGAAACTGACCTTTTTTCATTACCGATTAATCTGCAGGTAATTCATCGCTTAGTCACTGAAATGTCAAAAATAGTAAAGACACGGCATCACAACTTCCCAGAGTCCAAGGCCGTCTTGTAGGCACCAAAACCGAGACCAAGTCATGACCAAGACCAGCGTGTTTAGAGACCAAGACAAGATTTGAGGGGTTGAGACCACCTCAAGACCGAGACCAGACCCATGCGAGTCCCACACTGCATGACACACTTACGACAAAATGTGGAACATGCAAACCATAGGCACTCCTCACATTGATCTGAAATATCCACATCCCCATAAAAACACTTAAAGAAAACAAATGAAGATTCCTCTTCATTCACCTCTGTTATTGCCATATACTGTATGTGTGTGTGTGTGTGTGTGTGTATACAGTAAGTGTACCATGAGAAATGTCTTGATAAAATACGCAAAAGGCATTGCAGAGGTGAATATTATGTGTGGGAATTTTCCTTTGTTTTCCATCAGCAAACACAGTAATGATGTTAACAATTAAATCCGACAATGTACAGGCAATTTAGTGATATCACCGCAGTTGTGGTCTTGACCGGTCTTGAAATAAAATCCTTCGTCTGAGACCAGACCGAGTAAAAACGAAGTCGATTCCGAGACGAGACCTTCAAAAAGTGGTCTTGAGACCCGTCTAGAGACCAAGACCGATCTCAAGTACTACAACACGGGTCCAAGGTGATGTTTTCAAATGTCTTGTTTTTTTCTGTCCAACAGTTCAAAACTCAAAGATATTCAGTTTATAGTGAAATCCTCACATTGGAAAATCTGGATCCAGGGAATATTTGGCTTTTTTTCCCACAGTTTTTGCTGGAAAAATGTTTCGAAAGGATTAATCGAATAGCAAAATAGTCGCTAATTATTTTTCTGTTGATCGAGCGATCAATTAATCGACTAATACAACCCAGGTGGCTTCAAAAGGTCTCATGCGCTTGACACACATCAGCAACCTTTGTCATTTCTGAGTTTTTACACATTTAGAAAACTGAATTGTTATTTCTTCAGTCTTTAAAACAGACAGAATATACTGTCAACATTTATTTCAAACTGTATGTTCAACTGCAGATGTGTGATACTAACTGATAAAAGTTTAGGTTTAAGGCATAACTATTGCCCTCATAACTGTCTGCTATCACTTAATGTGGAGCTGCAACAATTAATCGTTAGTTGTCAACTATTAAAATAATCAACTATTTTGATAATTGATTAATTGGTTTGAGTAATTGTTTTAAGAAAAAAAAGTCTAAATTCTCTGATCCCAGCTTCTTAAATGTGAATATTTCCTGGTTTCTTTACTCCTCTATGACCGTAAACTGAATGTATTTTAGTTGTGGACAAAACAAGACAGTTGAGGACGTCGTCTTGGGCTTTGGGAAACACTGATTGACCTTTTTCACCATTTTCTGACCTTTTATAGACCAGATAACTAACTGATTCATCAAGAAAATAATCAACAGATTAATCGACAATGGAAGTAATTGTTAGTTGCAGCGCTAATTTAATGTTTAAAAGCCTGAATCAGTCAGTTTGGTCATTAAATAAGACTACAGCGTGCAATTTAGACTAGTACTTAATTTTAGAGAATCTGATGAATTGTGTCCCCTGCTGATTTCAATGTAGGGCATTCTTTCCTGAAATTATATGGATTTATTTAACGAGCACTTGTCAGAGTTGTTATTGGGGAAAATATAGACTTGCAGTTCATGAGTTTGACTTTTTGATTTTCCTTCGAGAATTTGAACATAATATTACAATAATTGATCATCCCACGTCACATGACACCTCACTGCCACCACACGTGTCAAAGGTGTGTCTCGCCACCGCTCCAGGCCACGGTGTATATGCAACACGTTCATCAACACAACCTGGAGTAGAGTCCGGAGAGGAACACTGGGAGAGGGAGTACTGTAATCGCTCCAAAACACCAGCCTCTGATCTCGTTAAACACTAATTGATGTTCTATGTTAACGAGCTTTACCTTAATTAGTGGTATTAAAAAGAACACTGGGTGCAACGTGTGGAGAGGGTGGGAGAGGGGGTTCGGGTGGGCGGCAGGATTGAGGAAACTATCCACTAATGTTGCATCAAACAAATGATGAAAGGGGAGGCGGGAGAAAGAGAGGGGGAAAAGGAAACTGTGCAGAGGAAGTCACAGGTTGCGAGGGGTGAGAGAAGAGACGGAAAGGATTGAGGCAAGAAGAGACAGGGGGATTGGCGGAAGAAAAGAGACAAGCGAGGGGGGGGATTGAGCTAAGCTTGAAGGTTTTCTGTGCAAAAAGTCAATGAATCAATGAGGTGAAATTGATGAAGAGCAGGGGGTTGGAGAAAACAAGCCCACGAATGTTGACTCTATCCCTCTCATCTCTTCTCCCTCTGCCTTGCAACCATGTCCCCCCTCTGATATCCAACCCCAACCAGCCCCCTTCGTTCTGCTGCTTCTTCCAATCTCTCACCCGGCTCTCCCCTCATGCCTTCTCTCCACCTCCTCCTCCTCCTCCTCCTCACACCTTCTCTCTCTCCCTCCTCACCTTCTGGCTCTCTCATCACCTCTCCCCTCCCCTCCTGTCTACCCCTACTCACAGCTGGTACAGTACAGATCTCTCTGGGCAACTGTACGACAGATCGGCAGAGAGGGCTGACACTGAAGGCAACACTTTACGGGCAGCAGCAGCAGCAGTGCATGCAGCACGCCGCTGCAGTAATGCCTGTGTATAAATTTCACAGGGCTTGCATGGGGGGGGGGTGATAAAACTGAACAGAGCATGTCACCTGTGGGTGAAAGAGCTGATTGAAATGGATAGAATTCAGCTGAGGAGAGATACGCCAACAACACCCCACAGAAATGGGAAAAAACAAACACATTAATTCCAATTTCCATCTGGATAAATGCATTCAGTGGCCTCGCAGTGGAGGCCAATAAATTTGATCTTGCACTGCAGCAAATCTGTAAGAGAAGCAACACTGTGCCTCTCCATTTTACAGGTCAACATGGACCCATGGCGGTCCAAGCAAGGCCCTTATTTTGTTTTTTTCCCCAGAAAAGGAGTGGTGGTTTGTGTTTACGCCTGTTGTTCACTTCTCCTCCTCTGTATTAAAGTACTGCAAGGCAAAAACAAAAAAGTTATCTGGGCACCCACAGGGGGTGCAAATTTAGAAATCTACCTACAAAGTGAAATCTCTCACACACACACTCCTCCTTGTGGGGAAAAAAAAAAAAAAAAAACTCCTTGTTCCAGCTGTCTGAGAGTGTTTGAGGCAAGTCAGCCCGTTGGGAGGAAGATTCCTCGGTGGCAACAGAGAGGGAGAAACTGTGTGCTGCCATATATACGCCCAAATATTCAGCGTATCGGGATATAAATAGATCAAGAGGGGAAAAAACTGATCGGCAATCTTGCGGGCTTAGCGGTGGCTATACATAAGACACGCACACACACACACACTCGCGCACCAAACATTTGACCACGCAGCCTGAGAAAATGAGCATCAACAGATATGATCACCTCAATTAATACATCCGCAGCAGAGAGAGTGAGGAGGAGAGAACTGCGCCCAGTGTTTAAAGACTTAAACGGAACCCAAACTCTGTCTTTATTAATAATGCATGGAAAATTCCTGGCAGACAAAATCATAGCCTAAAGGTTCAGTCTATATGATTAATTGAACTACCGGTGTGTGTGTGTGAGAGGAAGGTATGCGTTAAGGGGCTAAAGACGCTGGTGAGTTCCCAGCTGCAGCAATGACAGAGGGGTCAAAGCCCCGGTGTTTCGGCCGCCTTCCACCTCTCCATTCTCGGCCATCCATCCATCCATCTCTCCATCACCAGATGCCGACACCCGAGCCCCTTATTCCCGCGTCTCAATGACGCTGAGCACCCCTCTCACTGCCCGAGCCGCAATTAATCTAAGCAGCAGCAGCATCACACACAGAGAGAGAGTCTACTGTGTGGAAGAAAAAAAAAATGCCTCCGCACTGCAAATGATCAGTGAGAATAAAAATGTACTTACTGTTTTTCACCAGCCTTTCCCCCCTCTTTTCCTGCGTCCCTCCATCCTTTTTCACATCCTTCCTTTTTGAGGTATCCGTTTTGCGGGTGTCCCCCCCCACCAACACCACCACCACACACACACACATACACACACACGCACACACACGCGCACACACACGCACACACACACGCGCTGGGAAAATATATATATCTAAATATATATATATGTTCTACATGTATTCAATTTCTCTCCGATCTCTCTCTTTACCTCTCTCCCTCCCTCTCTCCTCTCCTCTCTCTCTCTCTCTCTCTCCCTCTCTCTCTCTCCCTCTTTCCCTGTTCTTTTGTTAAAATTCAGTATATGCGCCCCGTCACCTAGCAACCGTCAACCTCTCTCTCTCCTCCTCTCTCTCTCTCCCCCCTCCCTCCCTCTCTCCATCACTGGCGACACGTGTTGAATGCTAAACTTAGCGGTCCGGAATAAAATTAATAAAAGGGATGGACGCTCTATATCTCCCTCTTCTCTGCCTCTCTCTCTCTCTCTTTCACTCCTGCGCGTATCATACTGCAATATAAATATTTACTAGAACCACTCAGCCCTCTCATTGCCCCCCCTCACCCCCTCCTCCCTTGCGTCCATCCGCATCTCCCCTCCCTCCCTCCCCTTCCATCCATCCATCCATCCATCTCCGGCTCCCTCCCTCGCCGTCCTGCCTTTTCTCTCCTCGCCTCCTATCACCTCTTTCTGCTTCTCCAAGCAAAACGGAGGCGCCACACCACCAGCGTCTGTCTGTGGATCCACATGTGAGTGTCACCCTGCCCGGTGCGTCTTTGCATGGAGAGCGTGCGTGTGTTTGTGTGTGTGTGGGTGCGCGCGTGCGGATGAGAAACTACAGTAGCATGTCAGTGACCATGTGTGTGAGCAGCTTGCAGATAGTGGAGGAACATGCAGTACAGTTATCATCACATAACACTGCAGCTGCAGTTGGAGTGAACTCTTTTTGGCTGAACTGTATTATTTATAATTAATAGGGCTGGGACGATACACCTATCTCCAGATACTTCAGGTGCCGATTCGATATGTATTGCGATTTTTTAAGTATTGCGATTCTACAAGTGTTGCCATTCGATACTGCGATCTATTGCAATTTTTGTTAACTTTTTTAACACTAGACTATGGGAAAAAGTTGAATCATATACACTTCTTGGGACTTTTACTTTGGAAAATATCTAAATGAAGTAAAAATGTTTGATTTGGTCAGAGATGTCTTGAAGTCAAATGTATCAGTCATTGTCAGGAATAATTTATTACATTTTTCCAGCAATCCAAAAATCAAAGAATAAAGACAATTCCATCACAATTTTTTTGTGTTTTCTTTTAAATTTATAAGTGACGTGTAATGTTTTAAACTTCTGGTGAATATAATACAATCAATCTTATTTCCATATATGTATTTAGTATATACAGTTCCCTTTGTTAACACCTTATTTTGAAAATCGGATGTAGTCACACGTGTATACTTCCGCTAACTTCCCCAAGTCAGCCGCTGTCTTTCCTCGTCAGCTCCGTTCTCTACATCAATGGTCAGCTCCATCTAGCTCCATCCATCATTTGCATTTAACATAAATGTCAGTATATGGGTGCTCTACAGTTGTAGCGGCGGCTGATTTGACCACGGAGATGCGAGTGGCGGCTGGCTTGACGGCACGTTACGATACGATAATGTTTCCTGTCCATGACGCAGTTAGCATGCAGCTTTACCGTGATGTCTAGCTCTGCTTTTCCTGACAATGTGTGAAACACAAAGTGTTTCCATTACTGTATGTGTAGTGTTTACCACATTGGATTTAATATGTGAGGATGCAGGTCGTATCCACGTGGACCCTCCAACGTTTTCTACTTTTCCGTTTTGGCTTGTGGCAGCGGGCTGCAGTTTGTTTTGGTTGACGGATACAGAATGGATATGACGTCACGTTACTCGGACTACAACAATACAAATTGTAACTCCCTTTTACCTATGCATAGACTCAAATCAAATGAAGCAAATATATCGATTCTGGCATGAAAAAAATCGCGATACACAGGTGAATCAATTTTTTTTCCCCCAGCCCTAATAATTAAGTAACTTTTAAATAACCATTTGTTTAATAGAAACGCTACAGTAGGCTGTACTAGATTATATATTTTTTTATCTTTATCTACTTTTATCGGAAGGTGAATCTCTGGGGGTCGGGCTCAGAAAGTACATTCAATTTGTTATCTTCCTTTCCTCTGTGTGTGTAATCTAGGATCATCACTAATCAATTGAGCAATAGTTAACCTCAGATCACCAGGAGACTGTTCACCAGGAGACTCAGTAAAAGGTGGTGGTATTTAACCTTTTCATCATGGTTGTCTTTCGTGATCACACGTAGAGAAATTTCACACATATACGCACACATAGAGAGAGATAGATAGATCCAGTGCTTAAATGTAACAACTGCTTTAGGACAAGCAGGGCAAAGGTCTCACTGTATTGATAGAAATGTGTCTTTTGCCCCCGGAGGTTTGGTAAATGATGGACGCACACCTCAGCTCAATCTAATTGAACAATCATCAATGGGAGATTGACTCCAAGCAATACACAAGCTGCAGTATTGTGTATATATACTGTATATATATATATATGTGTGTGTGTGTGTGTGTGTGTGTGTGTGTGTGTGTGTGTGTGTGTGTGTGTGTGTGTGTGTGTGAACTGGGATCAATGTCTAGAGGCAGATATCCCAGTTACCAGGCTTTGAAAGATCTCCCAAACACAGTCATTATTAGGCTTTGCCTCTAGATAGTGACACTACAGCCGATACACATAGTTTGGGTTTTTATGTGCCCTGGTTTTGAGATAGAGTATCATCTGCTTCCACCCTACAAAAGAGCATTCAGCTCTTTTGTAGGGTGGAAGCAAAAGAGCTGAATGCTCTTTTGTATGTGCTTCTCACGGCATTGAAAAATTAGACCTAAAAAATTCAACAGCAATCTCTTTCCAAAATCAGTGTCCTCATTACTCCGGATAATCCAGAGGAAAAGCTGTCAACAGTTGTCATATAGTTTTCATATTTCCTCGGTAGAAAGTAGTTCCAATAAAAACTCTTGACAGCGAGGTGGAAATCTCAGAGATGGATACCTCAAAAACCTCGCAGATAAAACTAAACTATCTGTATAACTTAGAAGTTTTAGTGAACTGATCCTTTAATCTATCATAAAGTGGGATTCTACATGTGAAATTGAGGAAAAGTTACACACACGTACACCCAGTCTTAACATGTAGGCTTCACTTTGCACATACAGGGGCACCAACACGTTCTCATCCTAACTCGTCACATACTGACGCTTTGTCAGACCCCACGGCGTCACTTTTTCGGTCTCTGTAAACACGTGCTTAATGTTGTGAATTAAACAAAAACACTTGCTTAGGTTTAGGCAACAAAACCACTTAGTTAGGTTTAGGAAAAAACAACATGGTTTGGCTTAAAATTACTACGTTTTTAGTTCCATGTTGTGAACATGGAACACGAACGAACAGCTGATTGTAAAGTGAAACGTAACGCACGGGACACGAACAGCGGTCTCCTGGATGAAAGCCACGTGTTTGTTGGACCCGTCCACCTCCCCTCCCCTCCCGCCCCAATTTATGTCTCTTTCGCTTCACCACACTCCCGGCGCACTTTCCCTGTGCGTTTACTGTTCCTGCGGATGGGTTTACATTGTAGTTAATGGAAAGCCTGGTGCTTCTCATACCGACGCTAAAGGGTGCCTCGTCCGGCGGTATCGAACACCAATGGCCGTGACAAAGCCTCGGTATTTGACGCCCTGGGAATGAGAACGGGCTGGGTGCACAGATAGGGCAGCAACTAAGGATTACTTTCATTATTGATTAATCTACTGATTATTTTTTCAAAGAACCAACTAATTGTGGAAAGGTGTTCATCACAGCTCCCTACATCCCAAGAAGCCGTCTCGCTAGTTTTGCCCAACCAACAGTTCAAAACCCAAAGATATTCAGTTTACAGTACAATGATGCAAGACGGAGAAAAGATTTGAAAACGAGAGAATGTTTAGAATTTTTGCATGAAAACTGACAGAAACGATTAATGAATTATTAAAATGGTTGCACAAACACACACACACACACACACACACACACACACACACACACACACACACACACACACACACACAAAAAGCCACTTGTTTTACCACCCACACCGGTTTCCCCCCTGGATTTTTTGTCATGGCATGATGCTGCACTAACAAACAACAAACAATTAAGAACACAAACTGCTGCTACTCTACATGCACACTGATCTATGGTCAGTTTTAGGACTCGGCCCATATGGCAATAAAGGTTATAGGATGTAGGGCGATTAGGCCGATCTGCGCATCCCGGCCCGGCGATTAGGCTCCAGATGGTATAGAAAGACGGGTGGCCGCTGTTTCCGGGCCGTACGATTCGTGATAAGGGATCCATATCTGGTTCAGTGGTGCGTTCACTGTCGCTGCCGGGGTATTAATAGGCCAGATACACATCAGCTATTCATATTTTCTGCTACAGGAAAAAGGTGAACCAGCCGCCGTACTCTTCATATTCCTCTTGTTATCTGTATTTGCCACATGCATTCATCTTCATTTGCATTCATCAATCAATTCATCATCACAGCTCGCCTGCGTGCTCCCCTCTCTCTCTCTTCCTTCCTGTCTCTATGGCGGCCTCTCCGTTTTGCCTGGGGCCTATGGAGATATTGGAGTGGTAACATTAGGGTTTATGAGGCATGTGATGGTATGCGCCATCACTGTATTTACTCCACAGTGTGTGTCAGTATGCTTTTGTAGCACACAAAGACCTGAGTACATTTACATGATAGTTACAGTGCAGGAACGTGTTTTCCTGTAGTGGTTAATAAAGGTTGGCTGTATTATTGAGGCACATTGCTTTGCTCATGTCTTGTTTGTTTTCCCAGTTTCCACCTCCAGTCTGTGAGAGCATGTGTGTGTTTGTGTGTGGGAGAGGGAGTGAGTGAGACAGACAGTTTGATTTTTGTTGTTTGGTCTAATCTGATGTGACTGGGCTCCCCTATCTCTATTTACGCATCTGTTTAGCGCTGAGCTAACAATCAAACAATAAGGGTTCCTCTCTCTCTAACACACACATACACAATTACACATATACTGTGTACACAGAAACATTTTATGTTGTTGAAATAATATTTTAAATAGCAAATGTAAATCTAAATTCGTAAATTAATATTTCTGGTTTTTATAAGACTTGCCCTGCAGACAGTTGTGGAGAAAGTATTCAGATCCTTTACTTAAAAGGGCGGGTCCAGTATTTGTTTGTTGAGGTTTTTATATTATTCTCTAGCTTCCCAGTGGTGTTCCTTATGTATTCAAATCCGAACATTCAACTTTCGGTTGAAGCATGTATGTTCTAGCGTCAAAATGCTATTTTCCCCGCAAACCCTTCTAAAAGCTTTTTCCCACGTGGCCTGACCTAGGTTTCTGCCAGTGGGTAACTCCTTGGTTATGTCATTTTAAAATAATTGTTATTTAAAGTGTAAAGTCTAATCATGACAAGCCTTTATCAGAACTTATTTGACAAATGTATTTTCATCACCAACATCACCTTGTACAGCCAGGCGGCAACATCCGGGTCAGAAAAATTAAGCCAATTTGGGAGTGCCTTAATCTTGCATTCTCTCTAATATCCAGTAGGGGGCGAAACCTCTGGTTGCAAAAAGAAGTCGGATTGTATAGAAGTCTATGAGAAAATGAGCCTACTTCTCACTTGATTTATTACCTCAGTAAACATTGTAAACATCAGTTTATGGTCTCAATCGCTAGTTTCAAGTCTTCTTCAATACAGCATGATGTTCATTTAGTAAATTATGGTCCCATTTAGAGTCAAATAAACCATAAAGCATGGTATGCTTTGGGTCATGGCTACCTTGTGATTGACAGGTCTACTTCTTATATACAGTCTATGGTTTCTGCGTGATGATGCTACATATATATATATATATATATATATATATATATATACACACATATACGTATATATACTAGGGCTGTCAAAGTGAACGTGATAACGCGTTGACGAAAATTTGTTTTAACGGCACAATATTTTTTAATGCATTAACACAACTTGTGATCTTTAGCTTGTAGCAGGCTCAATTTTAAAGCTAGAGAGACGATACTGGTATCCTATGGAACTAGAAAACCTAAGGAATCCATTGGCCATGTCATACCAGCTTGTCGGGAAGGAGGTTAAATAATACTCCAAACTTATGATACATTTTGGCAAGGAAAAACTGGCATGACCATTTTCAAAGGGGTCCCTAGTACTATTACTTAGATGGAGGTTGGCATGTTCCCAGTTTTGAGAAGCAGACAGGAGTACCAGCATGGAAGCTAAGCAATGTACTGCTGTGGACGTCACGTTAGTTTGCATCCGATAGTCACACAATAACACAAACTAACTAACCGATCGATGCAGCAGTCGATTAATCGTAGTTAAATCTATAACAAAGCATCATATTTTATAAACTCTTCATATGTTTTGTATGCAAAAATTGTAATGTTAATGTAAGCTGTCAAATACTTGAGTAAAGTACAAGTACCACAAATTTGTACTTACGGTACTTGAGTAAATGTACTTACATTCCACCAATGCACAATTAAGTTCCAGATGCTGAAATAATGACAAGTAATACGACAACAGTGGTTGATAAATCTTGTTACTGACTTAATTTCTATGGGAAAACTTCTCTTGTAGTGTTAAAAAACTAATTTACCCAGTGCAGCAACTAAGGATTATTTCCATCCATGATTAATCTGTTGATTATTTTCTCTAAATCTCCAAAAATAGGGAAGAATGCCCATGACAATTTCCCGGAGCCCGAGGTGACGTCTTCAAATGTCAAACCAAAGAGATTCAGTTTACAATAATACAGAACAAAGTAAAGCAGGAGCCTATATCCTCACATTGGAGAAGCTGGAAGCAGAGAGTTTGGAATTGTTGAGTAAAAATAACTTTATTATCAAAATAGTTGATAGCTAATTTTCTGCCCATCAACTAATTGATCAATCTACTAATCAACAGCTCTAAATTCACTGCTCAATAAGATCACCACCTGTTGATGAAGCTCACTGAGAATGTGATGTTTCTCATTTTCTCTGCAGAACACATTTGATCACTGACAGACCCTGCACTAACTACATTTACTCAAACACTGTATTTGAGTACAAATTGAGCATTTCCATTTGATAACACTCCATACGTCTACTCCATTACAACTCAATTACTTTAGAAATTCAGATTTTTTAGACAAAACAAATGATCTTATAAAAATATGATGCATTATCATAGAGGAGCTGCCCAGCAGCACTTACTAATAGAGTATTTTTACAGAAGGGTATTGCTACTTTTACTTACCTAAAGACTCTGACGCTGCGTTCATGTGCTGTTGAGAAGGCCCACCATCTGCAACTTTGCTGCGTACTGTAATAGCTTTGTTTTCACTTTCTATTTTATTGAGAAATCCAACTCATAAGACAAATGATTAAGAAAAACGGATGGCCCGCAGCTGAAACAGCTGACACAATAAACTAAACAAATGCTACTTAAGACTCTGACAATACCCACACACATAATAACAGTGCATGTTCATACAAGAGTTGTTGTTTTTTTCTTTGGAGTGAAATTAAATGTGGATTTTCTGGCTTGGTAAGACGGTTAATTGTTGTTGATTTTCCCACGAAGGAGATTTGGTTTGTTTTCTAAAGAAATGAAAATTGAATGCGGGGAGAAGCAGGAGAAACAGGAATATAGTACAAATTAATATTTACAGTAAATTAAGGAATATTTATATTTCCCACTATAACAATATTTAGCAAATATTAAACAATACCACCACTTAACCTTAAAGGGGACATATCATGTTAGTTTTCAAGTTAATTTTTGTACTTTGGGTTTCTACTAGAACATATTTACATACTTAAATGTTAAAAAAAACACATAATTGTTCTCATACGGTCTGTCTGAATGTACCTGTATTCACCCTCTATCTGAAACGCTTTGTTTTAGCGCAAGAAAAATATGGTGCACCTTTGCAAAGGTAGTTCTCAAGTTGTAGGCGATATATTGTAATGAGCCTGCATGTGACATAGGAAGGGGAGCCACATCTGAATGGCTTGTTGAATCACATGTTTTCTGATCTACGCAGCCCACAAAATAACTGACTGGGTTGATAGGCACTCCAGATACCCAAATGATAATCTTGCATTCTCTCTAACAGCCAGCAGGGGGCGACTCCTCTGGTTGCAAAAAGAAGTCTGATTGTATAGAAGTCTATGAGAAAATGAGCCTACATTTCACTTGATTTATTACCTCAGTAAACATTGTAAACATGAGTTTATGGTCTCAATCGCTAGTTCCAAGTCTTCTTCAATACAGCATGATGTTCATTTAGTAAATTATGGTCCCATTAGAGTCAAATAGACCATAAAGCAGGGGATGCTTTAGGGTGTGGCCACCTTGTGATTTAGTTGTCCGGTTTGGGTGTTGTCCATGATTTCGTCTTAGAACATTAACCCTTTTCGCAGTGTGTTTTCTGTTGATTAAATGAAAGTTAATTGTAACATGTTGATCGCCTAAAAATGTCTTATCCGGCGTTCAGTTGTACTTAGCTCCACCCTCTCGTGTCTTTTCTGGTTGCAAAAAGCCAACATGGCGACGGCCTCGAGGCTTCAAAAGGGCAGTCCATAAACCAATGGGTGATGTCACAGTGACTAAGTCTACTTCTTGTATACAGTCTATGGATCTAACTTAGGCTGTGCGTGTGTTTGTTTTTGTTCTTTTCCATTTACATTGTCCTTGCAATTTAGTCTTGAAATAAAAGGATGTCAATGAATCCTTTTCATCGAAATGTTCGTTGACAAAATTAACACTGGTACACAAGCAATTCAAATTGATTTAACTACAATTCAAAGTGCAGTTAATGAAGCTGATTAAGACAAAGAAAAGATCATTTTAATGTCGCTAGATTCCTGCCGTTTCTGCAGTACGTTTGTTAGGTCCCACTGAAAAAGAAAAAGACAGATAGAAAGACCACAAGGATTGAGAGATTGCAGGGTTGTGAGAACACGTCTAGTGTCTCAGAGGAGTGGTGTCTGACTAACAGTCTGCTCCACCTGAAATAGAATTTGGCATGTTCACACAGGTCAAATGGCGGTTTTGATCCCTGCAGCGTGTGAAAGCTGGTCTGCTGAACTTGTTGAAATACACCCCGTTTCTTTGATACACGTCATGTATTTTTTGTATTTAGGATTTCCAGTTCTGTTGTTTCCTCTCACTGTGACTGCTAAGTTCCTCCATCTGGCGTGGCTGTTGTTAAACAAACAGACCTCGAGCCGCAGGGAATATCCTGAGATTTCCGCACGGTGCTGCATTAAAGAGCCGTTTGTCAACTCACTCAAATTGTGTTTCTTTTGGAGAATAGTACTCACCTTAAAGCTACTGGGATGACTTTCTGAGCCTGAATGGACTATGTGGTATTAACATGAAAGACATGGAGCTTGACGGTATGTTGGGGAGCTGGTTAGATGAGATGGAGACAGAAAGTAGGGAAGGGGTTCGGTAAAAAAAAAGGCCACAGAGCACTGCCATGTTTTTAAAAGAGCTAGAGATTTCAACTTTCTTTAAATTCCTCCACCTGGCACACTACACTATATGTGTGCATTTACTTTGCATTCAGTCACTGAGTCTATCTCTCTTTCCCTTTTACTCCCGCTCTCTCACACACAGGGCAGAGAGTGAGGGAAAGTGGCAATTGAATTTCCTTTCAGTGGCGGTGTGTGGAATAGGAAAAAATTCAGGGCCACAGTGCTAGCCTCTATCTCACGCAGACACTGAAAGCAGGCCAAATCCATTCCTCTGCCCTTCCCCTTCCCACATACTTGTCTCCAAATCCCCTCCACTCCATTCCTGAATAAATTATTTAATTTCTTTTCGGTCCGCAGCATTTTTATTCGTCTCTGTGGTGCGCCTTAACTTCTGTCCCTATGGAGAGCCCTGATGAATGTGTTGGGCTCACACCCTCTGATCATCCCTGCTCTGAACGCCTTTAGATACACACTGGCTTCTGGCTGCCTCCAATGCACATAAGGACTCTCTCTCCTTCCCTCACCCTCAGCTCTCTCTCAGACTCACAGATACACAAAGGAATAATGCAAGCTATAGAATAGATCTGGATCCTTTATCTTTTCCTTTGCACACACAAACTCTGCAGAGACAAAAACACATTTTCGCTCTCCTCTGTGGATCTCAGCTGGCGCTGTTGTTCCTTGTTCAGATTAATGATGACATTTAAGAACACTGAACAATTTCAAATAACATCTATAATTCATCTGGGAACATGCGTACGACAATGTATGGAGTTCAGTCTATATTGCTGAGCTCATGAATATGGAGAAAAGCTGCAAATGAATTATTCTTTTTTATAATTGGAGTCTCAGGACTTGATTACTAGAGCAAGAAGCCGGTGTGGGTGTAATAGCATGTGTTAATATGTGGTGCACATGTGGGGGGTAAGTGTGCGTGTGTGTGTTTGGAGGAATTAATGAAGGCAGTTGCACTTTCTCTTGCGCCAAGTTGTCATGTTGGAGTGCCGCGCTGATTGGCGTGGCGTGGAACGCTTTCTGGAGCCCCTAACGATGTCGGATAAGACCTCAACTTCCTCACTGGTCATGCGCGTGTGTGTCGTCCCAACGGGACACAGCTTGACAACACGAGATTGGGATTCGATAAGGATAAGTGAGCGCTCTGTTTCATCCAGGTCACCGGGGGATTCACTTCTAACTTCTAACACACCAAAAAGCACACATACACACCACAGAGAAAACACATTCCCCCTGGCGGGCGGTCCTCCAGTGGTATCAATTAAGGAGCCAGTCCAATCAATGTCTTAGCACAAGCCTGATACTCCACTACAAGGAGATTAAGACTAAGCTTACATCTTAACACAGAGGAGACAGCCACACAAACATACATACAAAGACCCCCCACTCACAACACATTACACATCACAACACACCACACAGAGATGTTAGCACAACAACCAGCCTCCTTTTTTGTCTGCTGCAGTTGTATCTGGCGGCATTTGTGCTCTGAGACACTCCATGAACGGAGGACAATAATGGAATGTGTACTTTCTCTTTCTCTCACTGTTATTTTTCTCCCCTCTTGTCTCTCCCTTTGCTAGGCTAAAGTCTGACCTAAATACTTGAGGTTTTTGATGATTGGACCAAAACAGAGATCAGAGGCGTCCAGCGGGCTTGTCGTGATAGTGGAGGGAATGGAGGGAGGCTGAGGATCCGGACACACTCACAGTGAGATGCTGCGACTTACCACACTTCATAACTGTACAACACGAAGCTCATAAACCAGTCAAACCTTATCCGCGCAGACTGCTGAATTCATCATCTTAAATCTTACTCAAAGCCTTACCTTTCGCCCTACCGTGAGATGAAAAAGCTGCAGCGTATCAACTGTGTGCCCTCCACCAAGCCACCGCTAATCCAGGCCCGGACGGGAGGGGTCCATCATTCACACGCTCGGAGGGGACACCAGAGAACCTTTGACCTTGGCTTGTGACCACATCTTGAGATTGGAGAGCCAGTAATGCAGCAATGGCAGGCAGCCCACCAGTTAATGATCTGTTCCTTCCTTTTTCCAGCTACAGACCTGTACCGCTCACCACCATCGCAGCACTGACACATAGCCACATGCACACACACACATTGTCTTTCCATCAAAGACACACACGCGTATGAACACAATCAGAGCAGGAAACATAGAGGTCAAAGAACGCCTCACCAGTTTTTTAAGTGCACCCATTCATTTTTCATTTGATGATGTGAGGGGATGTGATAGGTGTAAGCACCGTGATGAAGTCCCCTCCAATTCCATCACCGCCTGTTCCTCCGTCCTGCAGGACATGAAATAAGGACGTGCAGCTCTGACCAGAAGTAGAGTTTCAAAATGTTCCACTCAGGTGGAAGCACTGCACTGCTTCCTTGGCTGAGTTTTAGTCATTGAAAAGATGAAGGTGAAGAAGATTTCACAATCACAGCAATCATAGTTGTTTAACTTGCAAGAATATTTGTATTTTATTTTTTTGAATTTCTGTAGTCCAGTACATTGTCAGCGTTAAGTTTATTGAAAATGTAACATTTCTGTCAAAGACTAACCAGATCTTGAACAAAAGTCTATGACTGCATAGACTAAATTAGATTTTCTACAGTTGCGAGCATAGACTGTATATAAGAAGTGGACGTAGTCACCAAGACGCCCATTGGTTTGTGGACTGCTGTTTTGAAGCCTCGAGTTTGGCATTTTGGTCTCATCTTGTTTTTTTGCAACCAGAAATGACACGAGAGGGTGGAGCTAAGTACAACCGAACGCTGAATAGGACATTTTTAGGCGACCAAAGACCAAAACAGGGGCAACTCCCAGACTGGACAACGCCATGGTAACAACCTGTCAATCACAAGGTATCCACGCCCTAAAGCATACCCTGCTTTATGGTCTATTTGACTCTAAATGGGACCATAATTTACTAAATGAGCATCATGCTGTATTGAAGAAGACTTGAAACTAGTGATTGAGACCATAAACTCATGTTTACAATGTTTACTGAGGTAATAAATCAAATGAGAAGTAGGGTCATTTTCTTAATGACCCCATTTACACCAGGCATTTACAATGATATCTTCTGGCAATCTTACCCGGATCAGGAAAAACAAATGTTTATGCGTTGTGTAACTGCATGAAGAGCATATTTGAATGTAATTAGCTAGACTACATTTGGAGGAACTTTCAGCCGGATGTAAATGCAGCTTGACCACATTCTTAACCGAACAATTCACCCACCAAGTTGAACGGTCACCCAACTCTGCCTCCTCCTGCTAACAAGCGAGCTACCTGCCGAAAAGCTACAAGTAGCAGTATCTAGCAAGTCCATCAGCCGATTAGTACTAGAGCTGGTAGAATCAAGATAATGAGAACACTCATCAGTACCAGGTCCTGTTGATCAGATGTAATTATCCAGCTAATGTATGCAGACACAGATCACATGTTGGTACCAGGTGTAAATGGGGCCTTTGTTGCATCTATCTCCCCTAATTTCCTCTCATCTCTCTACTGTCGAATCTCTAATTAAGCTGTGCAAATACTTTATAAATAAAAAAGATTACAGACATTTCAAAATAATGTTTGATCTTGTAAAGAAGGCACAGGATAAACTTACAGTAAACATCTATTTCATCCATCAATCAAGAAACCAATCTTTTGATCAGCTCCATAATTTGCAGGATCAGTGATCCGAGAGCACTGCCATTCCTCACCATGGTTACCGTTAACCAACCCTCAAACAACAATTAAATAATCAATCAAAGCAATCAATGACCCGATCAACTGTTGGATACACATCTAAATCTCCACCAACCATCCTTTGCGCTGCGGCGATGCGTGTGCTGTCGGAGCTCTGTGTGCGTCGAGTCCAGGGAAAATGGAGGCAGAGACGAGCAAAGCACACCTCAGCTCTCTGAAGTGGCTTCCCTTCTCTAAACACTGATCTGATAAGATAGGAGCAAACCCCACCAGGAATTTGTTTTCACAACTCTTTCACTGCGGAACGGACGATAGCAAAGACACGTGGAGAGGACAGCCACTTTGGCCCACGTCTCAAGGCTGCACTAATATCCCTTTTCCACCAATATTAGCATGTATATGCAGGGTTTTTTAAACATGGGAAACCCACTAAAAATGGGTGATATCTGCTCATTTCAGCTCCTTTCCCACTGCCAGTGAACAAGTATGCCTTCATGTTTTTTTTCTCGTGTGTCATGTTCAACGTCACGAACACGCCGGAAAACAGGATTAGTAAACAGTGAAAATGTTACGGTGCTTACTTCTTTTTTTATATCTGTTATGTATTCAGTTTCTCTTACAAACTCTCAAGCCAGAGTTGGTGATTGTTGGTTTTGATTAGTTTTATTTTGTTTCTGTCTAATTTGAATGAAGTGTGTTTTACAAAGATCAGCGAGGTAAAATTACTGCTTCTGTCAATGGAGTCTGGTAGCTTTGAGGAGCACATATAACAGCTGTTTCTTTTCACATCTAACTCTGTGAATTAGGGATTTATTTCGACCAGTTGGTGATTGTTGGAACAGTGGAATGGAATGAAGTGTGTTTCAATGATCAGGGAGGTAAAATGACTGTTGTCTGACTGGAGTCTGGTGGCTTTATTGTATGTTTTGTACATTAATAAATTTGAATAATTGTCCAAATCCATGTTGATTTTAGCTATTATATATTCACTTCAAGAATAGGAGCGAAAATTAGCGTGTCCACTAGGGCTTACTCGAATGCTTCGAAGCTTTGACCGTTGCCATGGTAATCGACCTCCAAATCAGTATTCAAATTTGTATACATGTAGTACGTAGAAATAATGTATAAATCCCCCAAAATAGCCCATGAAATAAGGAATAATTCCACAACACTATTCATATTCAACATTAATTATTATCAGTTATTCTCAGAGGAATATCAATGTTTTTTATGTGTAGAGGTTTGTGTGTGTACATTAGTGCGGCAGCGGCACTGTACCGAAGCTTTGAATACATTCAAATATTACCCAAAAAGTGTTATTCGAGACAGCCCTAGTGTCCACCCGGGTGTTATGTTTCCATCATTGCCGATTGGAGCTGGAGCCGATAAATACCAGTGACAACTGCCTGAGTCATTTGTCCCGGGAATGAATGCCGATTGTAACCTTTTCCAATAAGACAAAAGCCAGATGTTTTTTTGACCAGTGGGAAAAGGGGCTTTAGTAAAGCAAGTGAATTCCACCGGAGAGTAAGAATCCAGGGCCGGTTATTGGTTTTGGCCCCCGTCAGAGTGACCCGGAGAAGCCAAACATCTGCTTCTCTTATTTGATGAGCAGGCAACAATATGTGCTTGGCAGCCGCTGTCGGCTCTCGCTCACACAAAAGGAGAGCGGTGCTGTGACTCAAGGACGGACACGGGCGAGAAATTATGACTGCTTCGATTCCTCTACTCATTGACTAAACACGGATTCAATTAAACCCCGGCTGAAGGTCGTGAGGTAATACAACGTAAGCGAGACTGGCGCTGTGCTTAATGGAAGTTCTCATGGCTCTGGTAATATTTAATCCAATGGCCCACCCTGACTACCCCCGTGTGTCAGCCATTCATATACCCTGAGTGCTGTCATAACCTGAGCGTTAGGGGTCCTGTCTAAGGAATGTGCTGTCAACAAGCTGTGCTACTTAATGTTGCCAAATATAGAAAGATGATAGAGTGAAAACAGTGTTGGCGACAGAGAGGAAAGAACAGATAAAGATCAGAGGGAGGGAGGGAGAAGAGGGGGGGGAGGTGACACAGGTGAGGAGGTAGTATAGTACAATGGGCGGGGAGTGGATACTATGGGAGGGAGAGAAAAAAACAGATAAGAAGGGAACAGGCGAAGGAATTTTTTGAGGAACTGAAAGCAGCGAAGGGCAGTTGAGGGGAAAAGGGAGGAGCGCTGAGCAGACACCAAGGTTACGCATGAGAAGTCCGAGGCGGAATTAAAGAAAGCACAGAGAGGCAGAGAAGGGACAGAACAGGTAGAGTTGGTTGGCTCTCAATCTTGTCTCACCGCTAATTACCACACTCTCACAGTGGTGAAGGAAAGCAAACAGAAACTAAAGTGAGAAAACAGCAAACAGAAAAGGGCAGTTGAAGGCAGGAGACGAGAAAGCAGAAGTAACAAGAAAAGGAGGGAGAGACGGCAGTTTGTAAAGTCGGGTCCGGGAGATTAATTGAGGAAGAGAAACAAAACATTAGGCTGTAAGGAGTGAGCAAGGGAGGGAATAAGTAAGAAAACAGCAGATACTCATTGACAGAGAGCACTGGACTAATCTCAATGGATTACTGACATCAGCAAAACAAAGGAAGAAGAGCATCAGAAAAGAGGTCACTCTGGTCCAGCGGCAGTGTATAGCTTGCCTGAGCCTGTCTACTATGCAAGACAGCTGAGACAGACACCGTTCACACAGACAGTCCTCTCTGTAACAGCACCATGTTGATGAAAGAGTACCGCATATGTATGCCACTGACTGTGGATGAGGTAAGTGTGTTTGTCTTTCCCACGCTCACACACACACACACACACACACACACACACAACCCTCCAACAACTTGAAATTGAAAAGACTAGAGAGGGGCTTTTGTTTCTAAAAGTGTTGTTTCAACTTGTAATCTTGAAAGTGTTAATGTGCTGATAAGAAAAGTGCCAACAGAGCACACAGACCTCCCGCGGCTGCTCTGTGGGCTCGTTGGCACACGGGGGGGTATAGCGAAGAATGTTCAGCACCGGCGGGCCAATCTGATGGAGCCAAAGCACAACACCTGGCCGGCAGCATCATAGCGCTGCTGTTGTGTCTAAATTATCTCCCCATCTGTCGGCTTCTCCACTTCCTCCGCTTGCTTCAGCACACCTAGCAGCAGCACACAAAACTAGTTGGACTGGTTACTGCTTTGCAAGACCTAAACTCAAACAAAAGGCCTGCAGGTTTGTAAACAAAGGCGATCCGGCTAGAGAGTAAAACGTGGACGGACGAGGGAGTTATGCGTCAAAGTGCCCTTCAAAAGGAAACGTCCTCGTCACCTCCTATACCGTCCTCCCTCCCCCTTCAATTCTACCTGTTACCACAACAATGACAGTGACAAATAGCAGTCCAAAATAGGATTTACAGTATCAGTTCAGGGCACACAGAAACTTGAGCTGGCAGCAAATCCTCTTTCGCCTGAATGTAATGTAAGTTTAAGTGCAGCTTATTTGAGGCAGTATCAAATCGTGACAGTTACCTCAGTCCAAGCCATTTACAACGTCCTTACCCTTGCTTCATTTTTAAAGGGGAATGGTGTTGATTTGCGGGTGTGACATACCCTCTAGTACTTTTGTAACACAATACGGCTCAGCGTGTGTTGAGGAATGTTCACTATTGTGTTCTGCTGACTGGTGGTGGCTGCAGTTCAGGTGGCAGAGTGGGTTAGTAGTACGGTTGGTGGTTCGATCACATGCTGACTGCGTCCTTGAGGCTCCCTGTGGGTGTAATTTTGCATAGAAGCAATTGCCAAATTAATCCAATCATCCAACCTCTCCCAAGACAGATTTACAGCTGTGTCATACTCTTTCCATACTCTGGAGCTGAGTACACAATCAATTACAAATATTAAGATACGGTTTTTGTATTTATTTTTGTCTCATTGTCATTGTCAGCAGACAGATCCAGAGTTACATAACAAAGTATTTGCTCTTAGCATTTCATCACTGGGAAAAAAAGTTGCCATGAGCTTTACTTTGATCGTAAATTCTTTCATTTCTAGTTCCCGTCACACTGACACTCTCACGCTCCGCCCCACAATGATGAGCTATATTTACAATCAGGAATTTATGACAAATGCACAGCTTGTAAACAATCCTTACCTTTTTTTTAAAAAGACAGTAGGAGGAAAATACATGCCAAGAGCCGTCAAAGGATGAGTCTCTCAACACATAATTCATCCCAGCCATTCAAGTGCATAATAATATTATTGATTTAAGGACAGATAAGTCTTTGCAACTTCCTTTTTAGATTATTTTTTTTAGAAGGTGAAAGAGATTCACAACCTGCATGGGAGGAGCTCACTGCTCTGTAGTCCGTTAGACGTAAGACGGTGTAAACGCACCCATTTTCGTGATTAATTAAGTCCAATGAATACCTAATAAGTAAATATTGAACGTTGACATTCCACCGTAATTGGAACAAAAAGGAGGAGTGCCACATTGATGTCAGCAGAGTACACTGAAGGATAGCAAACTGAGATCTGCCCTCCTCTTTCTCTCTTCCTCCCCATCGTTCTCCGTTTCTACTTTTAATTAAAATAATGCTTTAGTGGCACACCAATATAGGGCAACAGAATGAATTACATTACGGTGGCCACAGCAGAACAGTTTAGTTGTTTGTGCTACGATTTTATGGCTTTTTCATATTAACTTTAAAAACAAAGTTCACCAAAGTGATTTGCAATTAAAGCGAACACAATGCTGCACAGAGAAACAATGTTAAGGAGGAAAAGACAGATAGCAGCATCAGTGCAGAAACTGAAGTATTACTGTGTAAATTGTTCAAAAGGAAACACTGAATCTGTCAGGCTGAGCTCATCGAGATGCCCAAAGGCCTCGTCCTCTTTAGACTCGCTAACAGAAAATACTCCCGCCTCATCAGCATCGAGCACAAACTGGTGCTGCAGCAGAGAACAAAGTCCCCCCACCACTCCCTTTCCCTTAATTTAGACTCCCATGCATTCACCCTGACTGGCCAAATTAAATTTTGATGTCAGATATGGTCACTTGAGGGAAATCTTCATACACAGCAAGTGACTATTTAAAAAATTAAGCGCAAATAACAAAGCGTGCTCCTAAGCAGCACTGAGTAAGTGACTGTCGGGACAAAGTCGGACTCAGCAACTATATTGCCGAACCTGCTGCCAGGACATTTTTCTGTCATCACTCCCACCAGCTACTTCCTCTTAGTGCCTGATGGTTATTATAATTTTCTCAATGGAGTGTGCAGTTCATTGATTAGTAGTAGTGGTATTACTGTATTGACTGGTTATTGAAGTCCTCAAAATTCCTTATGACCTTGAGGCCACCAATGTGAGAAACATCTTTCAGGTATATTTCAGTTGAATCCTTCTTAAATGTCAAGTCGAATAATTGTATTTACATAGCCTCAAATCACAAATTTGCCTCGAGGGGCTTTAAAATATGTACAGCATACATCACGCGCTATCCTTCAAGAGTAACTAAACCCCCAAGACACTTTTTTTCAGCTGAAAACCAATATATATATGACATTTTAGAGCAAATTAATTGAATTCTACATATTGAAAATATGCATAGCAACTGCCCTCTATTGGTTGAAACCTGGCTATTGCAATTCAATTTTGCTATTGGCCGATCTGGAGGCAGATGACATTAATGGAGGCAACTTCTGTCAACCCCCTGCCCCCTCCTATAAAACCAAAGTCTCCCGACTCTGCAGAGTGCAGACTGTGGAGAGAGGAGTATTAGCAAAGGTATTAAGTGAAGAGTAGCGGTTATCCTTTGACTTAGCCTGTGAATCGCATATGCTAATTGCTAACACTAATGCTAATCACTAGCATACACCAAGGAGGGTAAAAAGAGGAGCGTCATATCATTGGGGGTACATACGTACAACACATGCGCAGTGAAATCTGGTCTGCACGCACCAAAATTGAGCCAATAGCAACGCACGACCGCAGCTCCAGTTACACTACGCATGTGTCATACCTCGCTGCTCAAGACTGTGTTCAAGCCTCTTTCAATAAGCCATGGCATTCACACAGATAGCGTGTATAGGGAATGGTAACCGCGGTGCATTCTGGGGCGCGTCGCCATTTTGAGAGGATATACCAATGGACAGAATACTAACAAAACGTCGGCTAATACTGCATATTTAATCTGCCGGTATCTTGCAAAATGAAACCCATAATGTTAGCCTTCCTTTGTGTCTGACTGTAGCCTTTACTATATATACTACAATTTGGCTTTTGGATCTTTTTCACTGTGCAGTGGCAGTTGCAGTAAACAGCCACACTTACCCTTTATCCTCCAAAAATGGTGGACTTGCTGTCGGTGACATCACATTCCACTTCGCTCTACTGTATTTTGTCACCATAACAGACCATTTACAGCACTCTTATCCAATCATAATCATAACAATAGTCAGCATACTAGCGATTAGCATCAGCGATTAGTGCTAGTGATAAGCATTAGCCAATTGAAAGGGTAACGGCTATAAATAAATTGTAATTTAAAAACAGTGAAGTCCGGCTGAATGTTAAAGTAACGTAGACTAAGCCCAGCAGTTCATGTGGTGTTTTTTATGTTCTGTAACTGTAGTATGAAAGCATGGTGGGATTCGCAAGCTAGCTCGCTAACTAGTCAGCCACTCAATGAGTCAAATTGAACAACTTAATGCTTCATCCACACACTCTGGTCACAGTGTAGGAAAGCACATTGCTGTTGCCAGATAATCATCAGTCATTAAGACTGATTCACCAGATTTTGTAATGTGCTGAAGGCTTAATTTCCAGTCCACAGAAAACAAAGAAAAGGCTTGTGCTGTGCTGTTATTATAATGCTACACTAGTTACGGAAAATGGGCCGACAATAGACGCGATTGGGCACATTTTTTTTAATTTCCAGGGTAGAGGCACTTCAGCCAAAACTCTGGGGTTTAGTCAATCTTTCAACACTGTTTAGATAAAGAAAAACTACCAAACAACTTTTAATTGGGGGGGGGACGACCTCGGGAGGAGCAACAGAGGACTGACAGATGTGCAATAGATATATTGTATCTATTATTATATTATCTAGAAAGAAATAATGAAATAAAGTTGTGTACAAGCTCCAAAATTTAAATCGAGATTGTATAACTACAACAACATTAGCCTATGGGATAATGCTGAATGCTAAAATGTAGTGTAACAGTAGCACACATGGAGAAGAGTCTTACTGTGATGTCAGAACTGTAATATCTACCTAAAGTCTGCTATAACATTAGCTAGCATTGGCCTCCAAAAGCTAATGGTCTTGCCAAACCAAGAGAGGCTGTAACCGCAAAACCTCTGAGAGACATGAAATCAGCAACGGTGCCTTTTATTGCTAATGAATTCAACTTTTTATTTGTAAGACGAAAAATGTGAGTTCTTTCAAATGTTACATAGTATTATTTTAAGACATCTGAAAACCTGCTCAATTTAAATTTTCATTGTTGCGTGCTAGGCAGTGGTGTAAGAAAATATTAATACACGAGTATCGCGACATTATGTTGTGTGATACTGTATCGACTCTCCAAAACACTGTATTGATTTTTTAATTATCCTCTTAGAAATCAGACAGCCCGCCGTCGGGCACGGCTTTTTGATCTTTTGGAGGATGTAGCGGGCTCAGTTTTAAATCTAGTGAAGTTATTGGCAACATATGAAATTAGAAAACCTAAGGAATCCATTTTTACCAACTACTAGCTTGTCGTGAAAGAAGCTAAATAACGCTCCAAAGTTATGCAAACTTTTAACTGTCATGGCCATTTTCATAGGGGTCCCTTGACCTATGACCTCAAGATATGTGAGTGAAAATTGGTGCTATGGGTACCCACGAGTCTCCCCTTTAAAGATATGCCCAATTTATGCTAATCCCATGTAGTTTAGGGCAAAAACTAGGGCTGCACGATATAAGGAAAATATGTGATATGCGATAATATTGCTGAATATCGCGATAACAATATTACTTGTGATAAATAAACAGATATTGAAATGTACTCACTTCTGCCTTTTTCAGTATACTATTAAGAAACAACAAATTGCTTGTTGAATTAGAGAAGTGAAAGGAAATTAATTCCAACATTCATTTATTGAACAAATTAAACGCTGAACTGAACACAAAAGACACCATGTTCTTTATACTATGACAGCTTTCCTAAAATTAAATTAAAGAAATTGCAATATATTGAATCGTTAGCCCAGTAACATGATACGTATCATATCGCCTGATTCTTGCCGATACACAGCCCTAATGCTACAATCAACAAACACTTTGTGAATGAAACTAACACTGCACTCAAATTTTGTCACTTTGGATGGCTTTTGATGATTTTGCTTTGAGCGTCACGTTTTCTCACCAGTTTTTTTCTCTCTCTCTTTTCACCCTCTCTATCCTCACCTCCATACACCTGATCCTAAACCTCTCCTCGGGCTCCAGTACAGGATTGGTCAGCTGTACATGATCAGTAAGCACAGCTGTGAGCAGAGTGGTGGTGGAGAAGGGGTGGAGGTGGTGAGGAATGAGGCAGATACGCACCCCCAGCATGGCCCGGGACAGCTGACAGAGAAGCGAATCTACCTTAGCAGGTAGAGTGCACCGTGACTGCGTTGCACCAACACATATAATTCTGGTGATTTGCAAGCTGAGCCATATCCTCGAGTTGTCAGCTCTGTCATTACGATAACTGATTGTGTTCAATCTTTGACCTCTCACTTTACTGTAAAGCTTTACGCTCTATAGATCCACTTTGCAGGTATCACTATTGACAAGCAATAAAACATCATTTCAACACAGTAACAGCCTCACTGCAGTGTAACCTGCCCACATTCAAAGTCCAAATACCTGCTACCTGAAACATGTTGAGGCCTATACTGTGCAGTTACAGTAGACCATGAGCTCATTATACAAGTATTCTGATTGTGTAAGTACAGGCTCTCAGCTGAGGGAAAAACACGTCATCCTGATTCATAAAAACTACCTCTGTTGGCAAATCAAGGCTGGTCACACTGCCAAAATGTGTGCTCACATTTAATAATAATATAATAATAATAATAATAATAATAATAATAATAATAATATCTTTTTTTATCACGCTTGTCGGAATCGGTATCAGGAAGGAAAAAATGGTATTGGAACATCTCTAATGGTTACACTTTTCTTCAACACACATTTAATAGGTATTTATAAACAGTGTATAAACACTAAATCAATGTTTTATAACACACTAATGTAGCTGTAAGCTCATATAAGGACGTTTGAAAAGATTACTGAAGAACAGTTCGCCATTTTTTAAACTAGTGCAGTGCCCGTTCGAAACGGGCCGATTGCTTGCAGCTTTCTGGAGAACCGCTCGTATAAACAACCTCACACTTAGCTTAGCTTAGCATAAAGACTGAATACAGGGGAAACCTCTAGCCCGGCTCTGTCCAAAGGTGACAAAATCTGCCTACCAGCACCGCTAAAGCTCACTAAATAACATGTTATATTTCTCTGATTTAATCCATACAAAAAGTGACAAAAACAACCATCTGTTGTTTTATGGGGGGTTATTTGTTGGCTGGGAGCGGTTGTCAGGCAACCAGCAGACACTCCAGGAAGTTACTGCTTCGACCCTAGATAACGTCCAGAACATAACCCTCCATAAAACAGCAGATTGTTTTTACACTTCTCTTTTGTGACAATTACGACGTATTTACTAGTGAACTTCAGAGGTGCTGACAGGTGGATTTTGTTATCTTCACACAGTCAGGCTAGCTGTTTCCTACTGTTTCCAGTGTTTATGCTAAGCTAGGTTAACCAGCTGTAGCTTCATATCTACCGTAGCGACATGAAATCTCATCTAACTCTCTCGCCAAAAATCAAAGAAGTGTATTTCCCAAAATATCAAACCATTGCTTTAATGCGTTTATGAACAACTATTGTGATTTATTAACCAGGTGTATGATTATATATATATATTTTTTATTTCTAAATATTTCTAAAAGCTGAGGCTAAACAGTTTTAAAGCTGTCTGTGAATACATTAATAAACACTTACAAATGCCCATATAGCTAATTACAACTATGTTAGAGTGTGTTATCAACCATTCATGTGTTTACATAGCGCTTATAGGCTTTAAATAGGGTATGTTAAAAGAAAGTGCTTCAAGCTACAATCGTCAAAGTAAACAAGGAAGCATGTGAGAAATTTCAGGACTGACATGCTGCAATTATTGTTCAACTGCTGGCATGTGGATCTATACATAACGGCAGTGTCTATGTTTACGTGCTGAAAGGAAGCGTTTTGTTTGCTTTGTGTTCAGGGTGACAGTCCATTACCCGATGAATTGTGATTACAGTGAACGCTCAGTCTAAGAAAACCCAACCAGAGTTCTCTTTTAACTCAAAATTCATTCCCTAACCCTAAGCTAACCTCACTCATTACCCTAATGTAACCTCAACTCTTTATTCTAATCACCACTATAAACCCAAAGCCTAATCCTAAAATAAACTCTTACAGAAGTAAAGAAATGTTCTCACTGTGGAGGATTTTCCTAATCTTTCTGTGCTTGTGGGACATTTGGTCTTCATTAGTAAAGATATGCTGGAACACACACACACACACACACACAGTGTGTCACATGTACAGTGAGTGCAAAATGTATTTTACCTCAATCATCATGTTCTGACATGTGACCTAGAAGCTACAGTAGCAATTCATCACCACAGGTGTAATTGGGAATGAGTCATAAAAATGAACGCAGTGGTGAGAGTAGCCTACAGGTAATCTGGCTATAAATGGCACAAAAACCACTTAGGATCTCTCTGTCTCCCTCCATAATCTCTACCTCCTGCTATTCCCCTCTTCCACTCTCTCACTGTGAGTCTTCTTTCTTCCTGTTTTGCGTTCAGCAAACTGCCGTCCTGGGCGAGCGCATTCGTCCCGCGGTTCTTCTACGTGACAGAAAAGGCCTGGAACTTCTACCCGTACACCATCACAGGTTTGTGCGTTTGTGTTTGAGTGCCTTTGTTTGTGTTAAACATCAGCTTACTTTCACCCCAATGCATTATACAAAACTTATTTACTTTTAACAGCTGGTTTTCCAAGTGCCATCAAATATTCATCACTATGTATGCATGTATTCCCCCATGGTAACGTGTATGTGTGTGGGAGCAATTGCGTGCTCATGCATGTATGAGTAACTAATGCTGTTTCTCCCTTTCCATATTGAACGTCCCTGGTGCTGCAGAGTACTCAGTAAGTATTCTCACACATCATTTACTGTACGTGAATGCAACAGAGCTCATCTCTTTCCAGTATCTGTGGATCTAATCTGCAGCTTGCTTCCACTCTCTCTATCTCTGCCCTCAACCCCCTTTTTCCTCCATTTTTACCTCTTGTCACCCCGCAGGTATCATTCCTCCCCAAGTTCAGCATCCGCATTGAGACGAGATTCGAGAACAACAACGGCGATAACAGCAATGTGAGTATGAGAGGGAGCGAGAGGTGAGAAAGATGGAGTGATTAGGGAAGAGAGGGGGAGGAGAAAGACAAGGGGGGGAAAGGAGAGAAATTGCAATTTTCGCTGCAGCACAAAAAAAATGTTCATCACATTGATGTGCCCATTACGAGGAAAACAAGCAAAGCACAAAATGCAGTATTGGCAGATCTATTAACCAGACATGCAGCGGCGGTGAGCACGGCTGCCATGCTGCATTTTATCAAAGGCGAACACACATAAACACACACAGAAAGTCAGAGACAATTGAAGCTATGTCTGGCCCTTGTGTTTGTGCTCTGTAATCAAGGAAACAGTCAAGTAACAAGAACCAACATGTCAAAATATGGAGATCTACAGTTCAGCTTGTGGAGAAAAATGTGTGGAATCTTGTTTCATGTCACACAGTTACAGGTTACATACGTTTTATTCCAAACAAACACAAATTCATGAAGTTGTGCATGATCTACGCACATCATTATATAAGCTAAGAATTGTATTTAAGAACAAATCTGAGGTACTTTTACTTTCCTTGAGTATTTTCTTTTGATGCTGCTAATATCTCTACTCCACTATATTTCAGAGGGAAATTTTTACTCCACAATATTTATGTATGTGATAGCTGTAGTTACTAGTTACTTTACAAATTAGGTAACACATACAAAAGTTTATGAATTACTTATAGATTATGATTCCTTGTTATTAGAGCTGTCCCGAATACCATTTTTTGGGCTTCGAAGTTCCGGTGAGAAATATTGGAAGGTATTCGAAGCTTTGGGACAGTGCCGCTATACCTCACTACTGTACACACACACGCACCTCTACACATAACAAACAGCGAAATCCATCTAAGAATAACTAATAATAATTAATGTTGAATATGAATGATATATAATGTGGGATTATTCCTTATTTCATGGGCTATTTGGGGATTTATTTTTGGGATTATTATTACATACTTATATATATATATATATATATATAAAACATAAAAAGAAAAAAACAAAGCATTCAAATACTGATTTGGAGGTTGATTACCATGGCAACGGTCGAAGCTTTGAAGCATTCGGGTCAGCCCTATTTGTTATACATTTAACTACCCAACAGTTTATACAATTAGAGCTGAAACAATTACTCTATTTGATCATTTTTTACGTTCTTTTTCTTGCAAAAACAACAAACATTTCATGCCTCCAGTTTCTCAAATGTGAGGATTTACTCCTCTTTTGTCATTACTTTAATTATTTTATTTTATTTTATTTTTTCACTTTGAATGAAACTAATCTTCAATTGCAGCCCTATATAGAAAAGTTTTTAAAAATGTGCTCCACGTCAACCAAGCAAAAAAGTAAAATGCTGCTTATACATTAAATCATGAGTAATAATAATCTAATGAAATAGTATATAATAGTATAACAGTCACAGGGGCTGTTTTTCTGCATATTGAATATTTAAACTTTTGATACTTTAAATAAATGTTCCTGGTTTTACTTATATACTTTTACTTAAGTATTTTCACTGCAAGAGTTTTACTTGTAATGGAGTATTTTTACAGTGTGGTATTAGTACGTTTAGATGAGTAATGGATATGATTACTACCAGCACTTTCAAGGCTGTCAATGTCTCTGTATGAATATCTACAGAAAAAGGAGAGACAATGACGAGGAAACCGTGAGAGCTTCATGCCCTGAGCACATTGTAAAAAAAAAAAACACAATACAACCAGCTAATGCAACTCATTCCATAAGAGGGAGCAAGACCTTGGGTAGACAAAGACCAACAACAGCACCACAAGAGCGTGGCGGGCTATTATCTAACGGCATGTTTTTCTTATTTGTTAGTTTTCAACTGTGAAATGAACAACTTCAGCGGGGCATTAGAACACATTTTGAACAAGGTCAGATAAAAGTGCAGTCCCCCCCCCCCTCTCTCTCCCTCGCTTCCCTCGATTCCCTCGATTCTCTCTCAAGGAAAAGTGTATTCTGCTCTCATAACTCTTCTTTTTCCCCTCTCTTTTAATATCTCTCACACGTCCTTGTTTTTTTTCTCCCCCATCTCCCCCTCCTCTGTCTGTTCTCTCCTCTGTTTGCTCCAGTGTGATTTGCTCCAAGGGCCTCAGGGTGGGATATAGTGAGGGGTGTTATGGTGTGTGACCTCAGTTTTCTACACAGTTACTCATCCACTCTCATCCCCCCTCTCCACTGAGTGAGTGACTGCATGTGTGTGAGAGTATGGGTGGTGAGTGTGTGTGTGTGTGTGTGTGTGTGCGTGTGCGTGTGCGTGTGCGTGTGTGTGTGTGTGTATGTGCGTCTGCTCTAATTATACTGAATGACCTCCCCCATCTGTTTGGATGTAGGTGTTCGGGGACACGCCGACTCCAGCAGAGGATGTGAGTTTCCTGGATATCCTGAGTGACCCCATCCCTGAAAAGCACTACAAAGAGTCAGAGGTACGCATTGTTCGGATACATGCACACAAACATGTGAATGTGCAGTCACATAAAGGCAAAAACAAATGATAGAATAAACTATTATGAACCTATTGAGGTTTTTGCCAAGGAAAAGCTGCATAATCGCATTAAAGGGGACCTTTTATGCTCCTTTTCAGGTTCATACTTGCATTTTGGGTTTCTACTAGAACATGCTTACATGTTTTATTGTTCAAAAAACACTTTACTTTTCTCATACTGTCAGCATGAATATACCTGTATTTACCCTCTGTCTGAAACACCCAGTCTGCTCTGATTGGTCAGCGTTTCCGGGTCTCCCACATCTGCACTGTCGCTGTCTTGACAGCGTCACTGGAGCCAGGGACTCACTGTGTGTGTGTCAACAGAGTTTAGCGGTACTTCTACCGTGAAAAAATAACCAAAGTTTCTAAACTAATAACTTCATACAGTACACGCTCCAGCAGGAATCTGATCCAAAATCTGGGAGAAATACAAGCAATATAGAAACCAAGATTACAGGATTCCCTGACCTTTTGTTCCTAATGCTAATGCTAATTCCACCATGCTTTAATGCTACACTGGTGGTTACAGAAAATGAGCAGAACAAAGTGGTCACTCATCTGGCGATAGCAATGTGCTTTCCTATGATCCCAGCAACAAGAAATGATTTTTCGGGACTGTTCCACAACGGTGGTGAAAAACGTTAGTCTGGAGCCTTGCTGTCAATTATAGTTATTAGAAAGAAACTCGGAATCGGCCAAGAAAATTACAATCAGTGCATCTCTAGAAATAATGGCTCGTAATGCACATATGTAGACACCGGCACATAAATGATGACATACAAATGCAAAAAAAACACACCTTTTTTCATATGGACTTTGCTTTACTGGCTTGCATTTTTGCTTTTGAAAGAGCATAAATCAGTAATACACCCACACGCCTTCATTCCCTCTCCGCCGTCGTTTAACACTTCTTCACTCCCTTCAAGTCCTTAGAGACAAGGGTCAATTCACAGGCCTGTGTACACGGAAGCATGCAGACAAGCACCCATCAACACAGAAACATATACACACATGCATTCACACACAAAAAAAAAAAAAGCAACAATCTCATAGATTAAGTGACAGGGTGAAAACGTAAAATCGCAAACACATAAACTTCACAATGTGTGTTATCACACTTTCCTCCTATGGGCTGTGTTGAGCAACAATCTGCTTGCACTTCCACAAACACATATCACACATACACACCCATAGTTCTCCCCTCCCCCCCCTGAAAGACGCCTCACAGGGCCAAAGTTTCTGCAGAATCAGCAAGTAACATATAGAGACACTGTTTACTCTGTGCAGGACCCGAGTCGCTGGCAGTCAAGTAAAACTGGCCGAGGGCCTCTGGAGGAAGGCTGGAGAGACGACCACAAGCCTATTATGTGCTCCTATAAGAGGGTGCAATGCAGCTTCGAGGTGTACGGCTTCCAGACCAGGATGGAGGATTTCGTACACAGAGTGAGACAGCTTTGTTTTTTTCCCCAATCATGCCTTTTCCCTGGATCAGGAGACACAATCTGCAACTAATGTTACGAGCCCATATAGGTGTAATACAAGGTGCCAAAATTAGAATTTACAGCTATTTGGATTTAATAAAGAGCTGTGCTTCATTCATGCATTGATTTCTGCATGTTGGATTCTTTATACACCTACAGTAAAATGATGATCCTCTACCATCCTTATTGCTTATTTGTTATTTGAATGTACCATGTGTTGCATATTGACACAAATAAATCATTACGACATTAATTTCCAGACATTAGTATAATTACAAAGACCATCGCCAAGAAGGCTCTTTGGCTCAGATGACCTGAGCTTTATGTAATCCAACATTAGATCCGATTTATTGGAAAACTTGCTGTATTGTTTTGTACAACAAGAACCATAAGAGGGCCTCTGTTGTTCTGGCACAAGCAAAGCAAACGTTTTCAAAGTTTCTCACAGTGGAAGTTGGTGGAACAAGTCAAAGAGCTGATAAAAACTTTCCACACATTTATCCCCCACAATGAATCAAAGCAATGAAGCAAAGCAATTACGCGTGAAGGATAAACCGAAAGCACTAAGAACAAAACTAGCGACGCCCTTCCTCCAACATTGTTACTGCAAAGAAAGAACGTTTACGGGAATGTTGTTTCAGTTTTGACTAAGCTTTAAGTAAGTAGTTTTAAGCAAATAACACCACTGAGATAAGATGTAAGTGAGATGTAAGTTTCCACTTATCTCAGATAAGTTACCCCTTATCTCAACCATGATCTCATTCATTTAAAGTGATTACACAAAGGTGTCACCATTATTCTAACAATATGTGTATATAATGACGCACTATGAAGCATTTCAGACACACATGTCACACGTCTAAATTCAAAGCTCTATGAAACATGTTTGTTGACATTTTCTTCTTCCTGCTATGTTTTTGTTTCTTGTGTTATTTTAGAACATCCGAGACATTCTTCTGGTTGGCCACAGGCAAGCCGTAACGTGGATAGACGAATGGCACGGTGGGTCACGATGCAAAATTTTACATATTACAGATACAAGATAAAACGCAACAGAAAGAGTTGTATTTTTGAATACGCACCCCGTGAAATGTAATACATATTTCATACTCTATTTCTGACGCTTTGTGTGTGTGTGTGTGTGTACTTTGCTTCCCCCACAGGGCTGAGTTTGGAGGAGGTGAGAGAGTACGAGCTAGCGATGCAAGAGAAGACCAACAGCAAAGTCAAATCCAGCCAGAACAACACAGGTGAGGTTGCAGCTCCTGACCTGCACTGTACTGAAATACCACAGAGGATGGGAGGGGGGACAGAACGTGGGGAGAGGAGAGAGAATACAGCTGGATGTGAGACCAGTGAAGGTAGAGAGAGAGAGAGAGAGAGAGAGAGAGAGAGAGAGAGAGAGAGAGAGAGAGAGAGAGAGAGAGAGAGAGAGAGGACTAGATGAAAAGAGCAGTAAGGTGGAAATGTATATTTGTGCTCCGCGGTAATTATTCCTGCATTTAATTTCAGCCTAATAAGCAGCGCATACAGCAGGAGATGTAGAGGAAGTACAGGGAGACACACATTTTTAGATTCTACAATAAATCTGAACGGGTATTTTGTATTTATTTAGCCCACCATGTTATCCATTGCTGTCAACAGACTGCAAAATAGTATGAATGAATAACTGTAATGCTAACAGGCTTGAACAGAGGCTGGTTGCACCACTAGTAGTGCCTTAGCTGTGCCCTACAAGTACCCAGATGGCTGGTGCACATCTGTGGGAGAGAAAAAGGAGAGGGAAGAGCAGTCAGGAGGCATTTCACTACACAAGGAGCAGTGAGGAGGGAGAGACAGAGGGTGCATGCCCAGAAAAGCACGACAGAAAGACAGTAAGGGGGGGGAGAAGAGTGTACGCTGGCTCATGAAGTGATAATGCCACTGCGTCGGTCTGATAAACAGTGTAATGCAGCCACCTGCTGAACTTTCCCCATCAACAGCCCTCTCAACATAAATAACCAGCCATTGCAGCACTTAGCTGCAAATGTCAGCCCTGGTGGGGGTCTGTGTCTGGGCATATGTGTGTTGTGTGTTGTGTGTTGTGTGCGTGTGTGTGTTGTGTGTGTGTGTGTGTGTGTGTGCATGTGTGTGTGTATGTGGTCACCCTGCCCCCTGCTGGTTAGTCTGGTGAACCTCAGCTGGATGTGAGAGATATCAAAGGTAGAATTCCCAGTATGGCCTGTAGCTTCTTGCTGCCTGCGCTTTCTCTCTCTCTCTCTCTCTCTCTCTCTGTGTGTGATGATGAGAGACATCAAGCTGCAACAAATCTGCAGTCATTGCTCAACCTGCTGCAGCTTGCTGCACCGCCATGACCCCCTACAGGCCGAACGCCGCCACTGCGTTTGTCTCTGCACAGACCGAATGAGTTTTCATTTCATTCATCTGCCGTAATAAAAGTAAATGGATGTCATTTACTCTAGAGAATCTAATAAAAAGCCGGGTGTGTGGGTTGAATACCAATAAGGGATTTAACTAATGGGAATCTAAATGTACGACACAGATCTTAAGTATACTTAAATAAATGGAAAACTCAAACAGTTGTCCCTCTGTTTCTCTTCTTCTCAGGGCCTCTTTTGCTTTTCTTCCTCTTTTATATCTGTACTGTTGTTTTCTTTCATGTCATGTGTATCTCCTTCTCGCTCCATCTCTCAGTAGTCTGCCAACTTCAAATTCAATCTGCTTTATTGGCATAACAAGCATTTGTGTTGTCAAAGCAAACAGAGAAGGATAATCATGGATAAATGAAAAAGGAACAATTTTAAAAAGTGTCCCTCTCTCTATCTCTCTCTCTCTCTATATATATCTTTATCTCTCAGGCCCACCGGCTGCCTCTCGTCCTGTGTTCTCTCGCTCCATCTCAGTGACAGATGAACGTTCCCTCAAGAAGATGGGAGTGACGACTGCGGCCATGTCTGACCCCCCTGCCTCCTCTGTGCCTCACAGTCCCATTCGCCTCAACTCAACCCCTGAATGATGCCTCTCATACAGACGCACGCTCACACATTTACTGTACAGCGCATACACACAGAAAACAATGCTCCAAAATATAATGCTAAAGCGAGCAGCTGGTTAGCTTAGCTTAGCATAAAGACTGGGAACAGGGGGAAACTGCTAGCCTGTCCAAAGGTAATAAAATCTGCTTACCAGCACTTCTAAAGATCACTTATTAACATCCTGTTTGTTTAATCCGTACAAAAACCAAAGTATGAAAATGACATGTGTTAGTATATAACTGTAAAACACTAAATACGTACGATATAAGTACGATATAACATTAGAGCTGCAAAGATTAATCGATAAATTCTCACATATTAAATTATTCGCCAACTATTTGGATAATCAATTAATCAGTTTGAGTAATTAAAAAAAAAAAGAAAATCCAAATCCTCTGATTCCAGGGTCCTAAATGTGAATATGTTCTGGTTTCTTTACTCCTCTATGACAGTAAACTGAATATCTTTGAGTTACGGACCAAACAAGACATTTGAGGACGTCACCTTGGGCTTTGGGAAACACTGACTTCATGACAATTTCCACATTTTCTGACATTTTCTAAAACAAAAAACTAATCGATTAATCGAGAGAATAATCTGCAAATTAGTCGACAATGAAAATAATCGTTAGTTGCAGCCCTATATAACACGTTAATAAATAATCTTTAGATGCGCTGGTAGGCGGACTTTGGAACGATTTGTCAGGGTAAAGCTGGTTTCCCCTGTTTCCAGTCTTTGTGCTAAGCTAAGCTAAGCTAAGCTAAGCTAGCGAAATGGCAGCTGGCTCCATATTTACTGTGCAGATATGAAAGCGGAATCGATCTTCTAATTTAATTTTCAAGCAGATATATATCGTGCCTTGCAATGAAACTTGTGAGCTTGTGTTTACAACTTGGGAAGTCATGTACACAATATGCTTGGCGTTCAAGTGGTTAAGTCGCAAGAAAAAGAGGAAAAAGAGGAAAGAGGAGGCCGTTGGGAATATCAACATTTTCCTCAAACATATTTTACAATTTAAGAAGAAAAGAAATATACGACCAAAATGACTTATTATGCACCGAAAAAGTAACTTCCAAGGCCTCCGCCATTTCTGACAACGTCAATAAACACGTCACAACTCGTGAAGCTTTCAGAAACTTTCCACTTAGGAGGTTGTGATAGTTTTAATAGTAGCAGTATTTCTCTATTCTTATGCTCAATAACACACAAACACTATGTGCCTACTCGAAGAACATTTCTACTGCAATCAAAAATCCTTCCAGTGTCTTTGACAACCTGTAAACGTGGTGCATTTCTAGCTTTCTGTCAGCTCCTCCACCATGGCGGAGCTCAGCGACCACCAGCGGGGCTCTCCGATTATTTCCCAACCCCCGCCCAGCAGCCTACAGACAGATGCATAAGGAGTTTAATAGAGTGGATCTAATGAGAGAGAAGAGGAGAATGGGGGAGGCTGTCAATGCTATAGATCTGCTCCCCTCTCCACCTCAGCCGATAGGTCAGACCAGGTGTATTGACGGAGGGCAGTGAGGCGTTGTATTGGTTCCTTGATCACTTAGCTGAGCGCTGCAAATGGGTCAAGCCAGGGCTAAACTTCAACTATGAGTCGATGATATGAGCATTTATATGACTATTAGCTTAATCTTTTTATGTACATTTAGAAGAGAATGGGGTTTTCATCATCATGTATCAATGAACAACGATGAAATAATACTTTGCTGTCCTTATTTGTAAAACCATTTAGTTTGAATGAAGTATATAAATGAATCAAGTGGAAGATGTATGTGGAAATCACACTGTATAGTCTTTTGTAATGGATTTTTATCAATAAATACAATTTCTATCCAATGAGAGGATCCACTGGTGTCCTGATATCTGCCTAGATAAGCGAAAAATAGACTCACTGCACACACTATCAGCCATGTTTGATCAGTATCGACCTGTAAAGATGGACCAGCTGCTCTCACATCATAGCACTCACATGTAATCTACTCACCAATTTCACACTTGTGTGCCATGTGGAACCAGCGCCAGCAGCAGTGGACATGAGAAGAGGCAGCCACTTGGTCCAGCCTGGTTTGGCTCTGTAGCTCATGGCCGTATTCTCTCTGCAAGAACAATGCAGAGGAGAATAATGAATGTTTAACAGATGCGGGGTTTGTGAGATGGGCGTGTGTGTGCATGTCTGTCATCGCTGTATCACGTTATTGTTCAAGACTTCAGGACAAAAGCCCAGGCTTGTCACGGAGAGACTTGGAGTGACTGACAGACATGGCAGCTTGCTTCAAATGGGGAACTAAATAGCTCGCATTATGGGGCTCATTATGGCTTCTTTTATCCATACAAATCAAGAGCCAGCATGACAATTTGTTATTAGCTTCCCGACAAAGGGCTTGAAGACGTGCATTCGCATACACACACACAAACATAAATAAATGCACGCAAAACTCTTTCTCTCAATGTGTCTTTTTACAGTAGCAGCAGGAGGTTGATATGAAAGAGCGAGCGCTCAACACAGCCAGGAGTGTTCACAAGTGCTGCAGAGGGAGCACAAACTGCTGCATTAACATTACCTCTTTCTCTCTTACTTTTTTGTCTCTCCCATTAAATTTTCTCTCTCATTATTGCCGTCTCCACTATTCTGCTTCTCCTTTCTCTTTCTGTCCTCCTCCTTCATTCTCCCTCTCTCATTCTTAAAATCTCCCTTGATCTCCCCTTCTCTCTTCATCTGTGTGCCCTCATCTTCGTTCCTCAAGAGGGCCTCTAAACAAGATGTAGTGTTCATTATATGGAAATGTTACCCGTGGTACATTATCATAGATCCTAACCCTGTAGCGCTGAATCATCCTGCTATTCCCAGTTCGCCCGTCAGACCCCACAAATAGCACGATAGAGGGGACGCTCTCCAGAGCCGCAACCAGCCGGCTTCACCGCCGTCGCCGGCACTATACTCGACTGTACAGTCCCTTTCATGTGAAACCTTGAGCTGGACACCTATGGGTGCACAACAGAGGGAGAGAGGATGAAGGAAAGGCAACGGGGAAAAGAAAGAAAAAAGAGAAACGGGAGATCAAGGAAAAAAGCGAGTAATAAAGAAGAACATTTAGGTAGCTTTAACAGGCAGGAAGTTGAGCCAATTTATTCTGGGAAAGAAAAGATTAAAAAAGCGTGTGTATGTCTGTACATAATTTCTCCTCCACCTTAATGGCATTTTGCCAAACCACACTGATGTACGAGCTTCTCCTCCAGATCAATACGCGCTCTCCATTCACTAGACAGACACTAATGCAACCGCCTCATTTGTTTGACGATGTGTGCACGTGCATGTGTGAGTGTGTGTTGGTGGCTTTCGAACTGTTCCCCATTTCCTGGATGTGCGGCATCTTTAACTCAGTCGTTAAAGGAGAGTGACCATTAAGCCACATAGTTTAGCATTTCACTACCTTGATCGCTTATTTCACATGCCAACATTGGTGTAATAAAGGTTTAGGGTGTGTACTTGCGGTCCAATCCAACAGTGGAACTTGGCACTGTTACACATTCACCAACAGAGGACGGGCGAGCTAAAAGGGGACATTTAGGAGGTCCTCTGTTGGTCATGCTTTAAATCAAGCTTTGTGAGTGTTAAGGGCCTGGCACACCAAGCCGACGGTCGGCCTTCGGACAGTTTGGGGCAGTTGGTGAGCGTCTGTCGACCTAGTTTTTCCCGGTGTATCCGGCACCGTCGGCTCTATTCGGGAGGTTTTTTGGCCGATTCAGCATGTTGAATCGGCAGCGGAGCTTGATGGTGAAATATATCACTCTGATTGGCTGTTCACCTTAAACAAATTAGTGGAAAAACACAGAAGGCACTTCTCATTTTTCATCTTTCTCTCATCTGATTGTTCCAATACACAAATATTTTCACAACGACATGGCCATCTGAAAGGAAGCTAAGTGGTGAGTGAGAGTGGTGTGAAAATGCTCGGCAAACGGCGCTTTGTTTCATGGATGTATCGTAACAACAGCTTGTGTATCTGCCGTCCTTGGTCTTCTAGTTTCACCTTTTGAATGACATGCTGGTGTGGAGAGTTATTTCCTCTCATGCAGGCGCAGAACATCCGTGCTAACTGGCCTTTGGCTGTAGTCTTTGCGGTGTGTTCAAGTGCAACTTGTCGGCCAAGACAAAAGCAACGTAATGCAACGCAACAGTCAGCCTTCATCGCTACTAGTTCTTTGATGTCGGGTTATGGTAGATGGCAAATGGACTTGCATTTATATAGCGCTTTTCTAGTCTTCCGACCACTCAAAGCGCTTTACACTACATGTCAGCATTCACATTTACACCCATTCACACACACATTCATACACTGATGGCAGAGGCTGCCATACAACGTGCCAACTTTGCCCATCAGATCTAATTTAAATACACATTCACACACCGATGGCTACAGCTTCGGGAGCAATTTGGGGTTAAGTATCTTGCTCAAGGACACTTGTGACCGGAGGAGCAGGAGATCAAACCACCGACCTTCCGATTGGTGGATTCCGAGCCACAGCCGCCCCTTTAAAGTTCATATGCAGTGCTGCCCCTGCAGGCTGGAGCAGGGACTTTAAAGACTCACTAACCAAACACATTTTTTCACACTCCTCCATAGTGTGAATGGCTCGTACCCTCTGGCAGGCTTTCAGACTATATGGGGCTATTTAACAGGCCACATGCTGATGGCACCAGTCTCCTTAAAGTGGCAGTGGGCAGTATATTTTTGGCATCATTGGGCAAAAATTCCATAATAACCTTTCAGCATATTGTAATTCAAGTGTTCTGAGAGATAACTAGACTTCTGCATCTCATCATGGCTCTGTTTTCAGGCTTTAAAGAAATCACAGGTCATTTCATTGAGAGAGCGTTCCTATTGGCTGTGCCGGAACTTGGTGTTCTTTCAACAGATTTTACAATGGCGGCCGCGTCACAAACTTTCTCATTTTACAGCTTAACAGTACACTACAAGATGATTCTGAAAACATTTGAGGCGAGAAAAAGGCATTACAGTAACAGAATATTGATTCATATTTGATCAGCGCGGCCTAGTTTGACCGTTTGGTCGGAGTTCGCGAGTGATTAACAGCCGGCTCTCATAGGCATCAGATGGACAGCGGACCTCAGATCAGCTCCTACTGCTTGTTTTCCTCCAGTCTGTGAAATCTTGCAGATGCCGTTAGGAGCACCGGAGGACACCGGAGGACACCAAAGGACACAGAGGCACATTATTTTTTTTCCGGTTACCTGTTTCATGTACTACTGTCACGATATAGCAACCGTTTTATAAAAATAACTTTTTTTAATCATAATTGCTCCAATCTCGCCTACTTCAGCTTTAAACATGATTTTATTTTTATCTTTTTGGGGATTCTTTTTTCTTTTAAAAGGCTACATTTTTGTGTAGATCTGAACTAATTCCGAGCTTCACATTGTATTAAACTGAAGGTCTAACAAGAAGGCAGGGGAATAAAATGTATGCAACATCATTTGTTCTACTGTAATATTTACATGTTATTAGTTATTAGTTCTATCTTCAGATTGACATGGGTGACATCTTGACACACGATGATAGAAGTTACTAGGGGGAGGAAAAAAAGAGATACAGCATAGTATCGCAATATTTTGTGTGGCAATATTGTATCAATACACAGGTGTCAAGTATCGATCTTTTATTATAAGGCTCCAAATTTACGCTAAATTTTGGCGAAGAAAAACTGGCATGGCCATTTTCAAAGGGGTCCCTTGACCTCTGACCTCAAGATATGTGATCGAAAACTCTGAGATGAACAGATTGAAAACTGTATCTTATTAGATAAATCAGATGTTGGCAAACTGCAAAAGAAAATCGTAATAAGGTCGTGACTTAAGTATCGTGACGATATCATATCGTGGGCCCTCTGGTGATTCCCACCCCTAGAAGTTACGTAAAATTAGAAGGCGTTCAGACCAAAATCCGCAATACATTAAAAAATCCAAGGGGCTGTGTTGGTGTGGGCATGTGACTAATGGTACAGTCATACTTCAATGAATTTGAAGGCTTATTAAATTCCCGAACACTGCACAGATAAAATACTATGAGACAGGATTTTACAACTCTGGAAAGTTCTGAATTTATTTTGTGTTTTTTTATAGGGACAAGAACAAAGCATGAACCAATGTCACAGCATTTATAGACTAAGATATCTGCAATGCCCGTCCCTTGGGGGGGCGTTTATACAAATGCAAACAACTCAAAATTGACTTTGAAAACAACTTGTTTTGTGTTATTAAACATACAGACTCACACGCACGCACGCACGCACGCACGCAAACTTTTTGGCCCCCCGACTTCTGAAATGATATCGGTGTTCTGTCAATATGTGCTTCCTATCGAGACACCAGCGCAGCTGCTTGTATTAAAAGGCATATTAAAAGATCGATCTCTGGATTTTATGAATCGATATCGGATCATTCACATGGGGATCGATTTGAATCGGAAAAGCTACCTCTGTATATGTTGTTCTCTCTAAACTATCTAAATATGAATAAAGATTCCCAATAAGCTGCTTGTTTTTTGTTTGTTTTATATGATTTCTGTTGAAATGCTGGTGAGGTTCTTCCACATGTGAGGCTCTGGAGAAGAAGGTGAAAGTGTTGCCCTTCAAGAAGCCCCCGTGTATACAAATGTAAATTGTGTTGGGGGGTTGTGCATTTTACTGATTAAAGCTTAGCCACACTCTCCCAGCCATCCCAACCAGCCCCTAACACACACACACACACACACACACACACACACACACACACACACACCAAATAACATTTAATGCAAAGTATTGGGATGAATGGTTAATTTAGAAAGACTAGAAGTGACTTAATTAACCAAGTAGATTCAAAGTTACTGTGAGTAACTTTTAACTGGTTATGAAACAGTCTCAGTTTAATACTGATGCTTCTCTATGACCTAAATAAGCAAACGAGACCATCAGTGAGAAGATTGTCTCTTTCCATATAATTATTACCAAACAACAGGGTGCAGGAAGTAGAGACTATGGACTAAAGGAATATAAATAACAGGAGTGGACACATTTGGACATCGGTCAGAATTCAGTGTGTAACTGGCGCTTGACTTTTAATTTAAGTTTTACGGTACGTGCAAATAGCACAAGAGCACCGATACGCTATTTGCTTGGCAGCGCAGTTGTCGGTGCATTTCACCCTTAGCGGGCGCAAAGGCTGCACAGTCCTTTTGAGAAATCGCCCCTCTGTGTCTGCAGACTTCTTGTGTTTGATCAGGGAGAATGTTACATTAGGCATGATGTAGATGGAAATTACACAAGCGATATAAAGCAGTAAGCAGACTGCCTGTTGATTTGATTTGCTTTTTCCGCTGCCTGGTCAGTGACCTTGGATAAAAAAAAAAACCTTTGTGCAACAAATTAAATCCTTTTCAGTGATGTCATCACTGGTGAAGTCAATGACCTCAGTTAATGTACTTTGACATTTCACTGCAACAATGTCGAGCAACTGTTGCCCTGGTATCTGGTTGTACAGACACACAACCCTTACAGAGTGTTAAGCGCATTAAAGGGCGACTTAGTGTTTATAAAGCGATAGTATTGTACGAATATTTACCTCCCATTGTGCAGTTAGTAATCTGTGTCTGATATGGCATGTGTGTGTGAATTCCCACGAGTGTAAGTCTTGCATAAGACTACACGATGAGGCCAAGAATGCTTGTGTTCCCTCATTACAGTGTCAGCAATACAGTTTTTAGCCCACTCAACCACATAAATGACTTCAAATCCTCTGTGTATTAAGCCTCACCACTGGGAACCCAATTTGTAACCTCTGCCCAGTAATACGTTAACTGGACTTTATCTGGGGACAGGCAGAGTGTAAAATTCATACAGTATCTGAGAGAACTAATTGAACCAATTAAGAGAGTGAATATGGATTACTGTGGGACTGTGAACACACACATCCCCTCTGGAATAGAGTTGGAGACCACTGCTTTCACGCGATAATGATTGTCATTCCAAATGGATGGCGGTGCGGTGCAGGGTCTGAGCGTGCTGCACAACAAAACTCTCAGAGTTGGCTGGCTTTGCGTTTACACTGATGTGTTTTTCATTTCCTTAGCAGCTGATCCCAGGGCTGCTATTCCGGGCAGTAATTAATTGCATGCGGGTAAAGGAAAAGTCAAGGATAAGTGTTAAAACTGTTCCTCGTCGTGTACGTACTCTCAAATCGCACACAAACACAAAAGGCAGTGCTCATTTTTCACACAAACACACATTTGCTAGAGGAAACAAAAGGAAATTGAGTATAAACAAGAAGATACGCAGAAACTTGCACAAAAATAAGAGCCGTGGGTACTTCATGCTTTAGATATCTTAATCAGCAAGCCCATAAAGCCTCCCCATTTTAATTGCCCCACCATGACTATTAATTACATAACAGCCATTGCAGCCAGCATGCCCATATGTTTGCTAATAGGAGAGGATGGATTAGGATAGTGAATGGAATATATTAGAATACAATGTTTTTTTTATTGATCTACAAAGGTGGAATTACATTTCCCCTCCAGGATATACATACAAACAGCGGCGTATATTCCCTCACAAGCTCCAAAGAACGACATTAAACAAATGGCAGGAGACGCATCATAAGCTGAACAAACAATGTGCCGCATTATTGTAAAGAAGCTTCGTGAGACAAGATTACTGTAAAACAAGAGATACTTGAGCTGTAGGGACAAAGTACCATTTTACGGTAAACAAAGGATGCTTCAGATGCTGCAGGGACAATGCTGCGTATTGTTCTAAAACTTTCTGAAGGGACAACATATACAATAGGGATAACACAAGATTACATAATGTAGCTCATTTGATTGGCAGCCAGTTTCATCTCACACATGGGTTGGGAAAACCTTCCTGGAGTACTTGCATCTACTGTACTACTTACATTAATACAGCACATTAGTGAAGGCAAACAAATCTGTTGTATAATGTGGAATATTGCGGAATTTGCACAAAAAAAAAAAGCCCCCAGATCAGACGCAAATTGGCGTTAACTCTGTTCTCGCTGTTCAAAGATGTGAGCCGAGAGGCTCGCCGATGCATCACCTAGCAGGCTTAATGTGTGACTTGTCAGGGAGCTACAGCAAATGAGAGGGCAAGACACGGGTTGAGGGGAAACCTGGGGGAGGGTTCACATGATTGTCATCCAAAAAGCTGAGGAGTTCAACACTAACAGCTAAATTTAGAGCACTTTATTTTATTCCATTTAAAGGATGGAATGTTTTGTTTTATAGCTGTATTGAAGCAATTTCATTGATTAAAAAATAGTGATATTCATTACATTTTTAATATTTTCTTATGAATTGTCAACATTTTATTTATCCACCACATGATTAGACGCTTTTTCTGATGACAAAATGTGCTTAAATCCAAAAACACAGAATTCAAAAAAATGTAAACGCGGAATCTGGAAAAAAAAAAAACGGATTTCATAGGGCCCTATAAACATATAACTCTCCAGAGATTGATCATTGTTTTCATTGTAGAAAAACAATAATAAGATAACGTTTCTGCTAACATTTCTTAAGGCTAATTTTTTGCACTTATAGCGCTCAATCTCTTAGTGTTTGGTGCTTCCAGCAGGACGGAGTTTTAAATTTACCAGGAGCCTATGTAATTCTTCAACAAAACTGATCCCAATAGACAATACCTTGAAAAAAATGTTAATCTATAATGTAAAAAAAATAATTTACAAAACGTCTTTCTTTACAAAAAATAACAAATATAGCTGCAAGCAGCGTCCAAGCACATTGTTTTTACATATATGGATTAAACAACTTTTAAAGCACAAGAGTCACCGTGTGTGAGCAGATTTCACAACAAACTAGTGACCTTGCAGTCACAAGGTCGACCGCTGTTAAGCCTCGGTTATACTTTCCACAAAGACGGTTGCACAGACATGAGCTGACGTGGAATTGTGACGAGGAAACATTTGGATCTTTTATACTTTTTCTCCTCGCAGCAAAACAATAAGCTTTTCAAAACTTTAAGAAATTTTGAATGTGCACGGACAGGCAAAAAACCTGCCGCACGGACCCCCGCGAAAGGGTCGTGTCTGATGGCGTGACGTCACTTTGGCCGTGCAGACACCCGTGAACTTCACAGATGCGGCAAGCATAAATCACACTTAAGGCAACTAGGCCGTCACATGTGGCATTTGGACCCTTAAAATGCTGACAAAATTATTCACATTGTCCGTGCTATTATTGTTTTGTTGATTTTGTTCAGTGGACAGATGCATTAGGATAGGATTAGGATGCAAAGGCATTTGATTCAATCCACTGATGAAGACCATTGGATCTGGTTAAAAGAAGAGATGCACCCGTTGCGATCTTCTTGCCGGTTCAGATTCTTTAAATGTCTGACCTTCCGATTCCGATTTTTTCAGATTCCGATTTTCTTCCTTTCTAAGAAGTATTATTGACAAACATTTTTGTAACTTTTCTTTCATGGGATATTGAAATTCAATTATATGTTTATGATAACTTACATTTTCTCCAAAACCGCACCAAGTTACAGGACCTTCTCTCACTCTCACTCAAACTAATCCCAAAGTTGTTCCAAATGTTTTTCCTCCATGGGTGCATCTCTAATTAAAAGCTCTGCACCAAGCCAGTAAGTGGGCCTTTAGTAAAGGTTTTTTTTTTTTGTAAAATATCAGATTAAAACTGTTCCAACAAATTGCACATCATTTACCTGGTGGTGCCTGTAGGGTTCACACTGTAGGCATTCCACAGTTTGTTACTTAGTGACATCACTAAAAAGTTGTTTAAAGTTTTTCCCTGATGATGGGCCTTGAGGCTAAACAAAAAAAAAAAAAAAAAAAAAAAAAAAAATTGTGGAAGATTTGTGTATGAATTTGAAATTTGAAATTTGAAATTTATATATGTTTGAAAATTTGAGTGTTATTAGTGTAACACAAATGTGATGTTGTATATAGTATGTATGTGATAAATTAATGTACATGATTTCGGACCCCAGGAAGACTAGCTGGTGCCATTGGTATCAGCTAATGGGGATCCTTTTTAAATAAATAAATAAATAAATCACTAAGGCACTTCTTCAGTTTACATAATTTACATGGTGAAGGCCTTTTTTTGATGAGACTGTTGCCATGACTGTTATGATTATGATATTGTTGTTATGACCAGAGTCTGTGCTGTACTCTTTTCTCTATGAGCGTCTGTAGAGTCTGACTCACGGGCCGTGTTGACAGGTCGCTGCTGACAGACTGTAAGGTGGGACACATGTCAACAGGTGATTGGCTCTTCAGTGGCAGTAGGATGACAGCGAGGTGCCAGTCCAGTTGCACATTGGAACAGAAGTATCCTTTCACTTATCCCGGCTCACCTGTCACTGTTGTCTCTATTATTACTAGGAGTAGCCTGCGACTGCATTTTGCACTTTTGTAGGCTCATTGTCTTTGCTCATTGAGCACCCTGGCTTGTTAACAGAGACTATGTCTTTTGTTGGCTTGTCTTTCTGTTCACTTTGACCTGTTGTTGGGCAGACTGGTACTTTTTTGGTTTCCTTTTACAGTAAAAAGCTGGCTGGATTCCTCTTCAAGACTGTTTGCACTTTGGCTAGACTGTTTATTATTTATTCTATAATATCCTTTTATGATTCCTCCCTTATGTTTTTTTTTTTTAATGAAGTTTCTTTTTAAAGGCTAATAAAGTAAGATCCAGTCAAGAGTTTGATGTCTTTATGGCTCTTTGTGGCGCTATGAATTTAAATTGAGAATATAAAGCCTTTTATTTCTCACATCATCCTTTCTGTGCTTTAACTGTTGTTGAGTCAAAGTAAAGCTTTTTAATCAGCCTACTTGATACAGTGCTCACACTGTTTTAAATGTGTGGAACTGGATCTGTGTATTATTTGGGAGTGTAATTTGAGAAAAACCAATGCAATCCTCTGAAAAACTGAAAAGTCTCAGACAATATGGTAATGACTAGCCAAGTCTTAATTCCATATAAACACCCACATGCTTTTTATTCTCCTGCTGCTCACATAACATCTATTACAACTTTCCATAGCTCTAGGCCAAGCTTTCCTCTCGCCTCTCTTTCTTCTCACTCTGTCTTTCTCATCCCTCTCATCTGCGCTCATTTCCAACTTTGCCACCGCACTCTTGTTTTATTTCCAAATCAAAGTAATGAAATGGATCTTCTTCGCTGAGGTGATTTCGTAGCAAGCGAAGAGGGGGCCGTCATTACTGCATCATGCGGATGGGACGATGAGTGAAATGAAAAACAGGAGGAGGAAGTGAGCAGCAGAGACGAATCAAAGAGACCCGGCTGCCTGGCTTACTTTTATTTCAAGTGCCAGTTAGATCTATAGCTGCTGCCTTAAGGAAAAATCTTCCCTTGAATACTGTTACAGTGTTATAAGTCATCAGTCTGTGGCGTTCAGTGGATTGCAGGAGTTCGTTTGTCATGGAGTGTTGACATTTTTACTCTACAATGGATTTCTCCCTGTGTGGTTGCTGAACAGTGGTGCAAAATCGTACATCTAGAAAGAAGCTGCTTTTCTTTGATTCGGAGTTGCTGTTGCCAAAACGCACTGATGTTTAAAAAAAAATATATTTTTCTCTGCTATTGAAGTAGCTAGAAATATTTTGACGTGACGTCACATCAGCTGTGTTTGGACAGTCCTTTATGGGGAGGCAAAACTAACAAGACTCCACAGTCACGCTAGCAGCTCTATGAGGCTGTACTTAAAGAGGTACTGCACACTTAAACGTGTTTTTTGAGCTGTAAACTAAATGATATGTCTGTACTGTGATGAAACACATCAACGCTGGTGTTAATATTGACATTTCTTGCCAAATTTATAAAAATTGGTATGTCAGTGCCTTAAACTTGCATTCTTTCTAATATCCAGCAGGAGGCGACTCTTCTGGTTGCAAAAAGAAGTCTGATTGTATAGAAGTCTATGAGAAAATGAGCCTAATTCTCACTTGATTTATTACCTCAGTAAACATTGTAAACATGAGTTTATGGTCTCAATCGCTAGTTTCAAGTCTTCTTCAATACAGCATGATGTTCATTTAGCAAATTATGGTCCCATTTAGAGTCAAATAGACCATAAAGCAGGGGATGCTTTAGGGCGTGGCTACCTTGTGATTGACAGAAAGCTATCACAGCGTTGTCTGGTCTGGGAGTTGTCCATGTTTTTGTCTCCTTTAACCCTTTCACAGTGTGTTTTTAGTTCATGGAAGTTAACTTTTTGGTCGCCTCAAAATGTCTTATTCAGCGTTCGGTTGTGCTTAGCTCCACCCTCTCGTGTCACTCCCCTCACTGAAATTTAGACCTGGTGATGGTTATAATAAGTTATAACCAATCATATTGAGGGAGAACATGAATGTGTGTACCAAATTATTGACAATCCATCCAATAGTTGTTTAGACATCTCACTCAAAACCATGAATGTCAACCTCAGATTCATTTTCTGGCAGCCACAAATGTCTGTACAAAATTTTGTGCCAATCCATTCAGTAGATATTCCAGCCCGGGCCAAAGTGGTCGACAAACCAACCAGACACTGACACTGACCGACACTGCCATCCCTAGAGCCATGCCGCTAGCATGGCTCTAGGGATGGCAAAATACTCCACTAAACTACAAATACTCAGAAATGCAGGTTGCAGCTGCAAAAGCTGCCCTAAAGAGTTTTGTTTTTTTTGTCTTTAAGCTGCATTAGCTAAAATCAAGTCATTGGAAATAACAAATGGTGCAATTTAATTCATTAACTGAAATTTCTGTGAATTCCCTGAAGTTCCTGAGGTGGAATGGAGCTTAAGCGCGCCTGTGAGCCTCTGTTACTGTGGGCCGCTGCTTTGTGCTGTCGTGTCTACCTGCTTCACAGGCCTATTATAGAGACATCAGGGGAGTAGCAGAGGCCGACAGAGACAAACAGGTCACCCTTACCTGGGCTGCAGGATAAACGATTTCCCCTCCACCGCAGCTCTACCTCCCTTATTTTCTCTTTCCTTCTACCTTCATCCCTCCATTCACTCCTCCAACAGCCCTCCTCTCCTCTCTTCTACCCATCTGCCATCTGACTACTTCTTTCCGTCCTCTTTCCCCTTTCCTGCCCACACTTCTCCCCATCCCAACCCCATCTCTGTGCCCCATCCTCCACACCCCTCCATACAACAGAATTAATATTAAAAAGGTGGCTGTGTGTGTGTGTCTGTGTGGTCAGAAGGAGGGGGTGATGAGTGGAGGACAGCGTGTACAATGACCTTACTCGCAAATCTTTGCCTCATGTACACCAAGCATGTCCTTGTTGCAACACCACAACAGCCCCAGACCACAACGCGGCATAAACAAACACGCACACCAACATGTCTACTGACAGTCTTTCTCTCTGCAGCAGTGTTGTATGCTCATTATGTACCCTTAAAAATCCACTCAGTTCGCTTGGTTGGCATTTAATAAATAGTACAACCGATATTCCATTCTTGTAGCAAAGTGCTGCAGCTGAGTATAACATCGCTTTTTTAGGTCTGACACCTCAGTCAGGTGGAATAAGGAGGAAGAATGTGCCCGCAGCCTGTTCCTCTTTAACTGTCATAGAAAGGGACAAATGATGTCAGACTCTGTTGCCACTGCTTCAAAGATGCACATGTCCTTTTAAAAAGCCCTGGAGCGCTGGCATTTAACATTAACACAAGACAGGTGCCGTCATGCATTCAGCTCTGTGTCACCAGCGAGTCCTCGCGTATTTATGCATGCAATCTCATCCGCTGATGTATGATCGCATGCATACTGTATGCATGGATGTATAGGTGTGTGCGTGGTGTGTGTCTGCGTGCGTGTGGGTCTGTGCTACCGTGGCATAAATCACTGGAGCTGAGCAGGGGGCTGGTGCTGCTCTCTCCATCTGTCTCTGTCTGCAGGGGTGAGGTATTTTACACTGATGATAGGGCGAACGGGGGGAGGCGAGAAAAAGTGAGCCGTGCTCGAGTCGCGTGGGATGGACAGAAAAATAAATGCTGTGGTAGAGGAGGGCAGCGGGCAGCGTGTGCATCATGTGAGCATGTGGGGAGCACAGGGGGAAGGGATGCGTCGAAGCCTTCAGTTCACGTAATCTGCATCTCTGCAGGGCCCGTTACTCAACACCTAAGATCTGCTTCTGTGAAATAGACTCTGTTATCCAGTGTTGAGAAATAATGGTGCCCATATAATGTCTCTGCATGCATTCCTCCCTCTCCTGCAGACTCTGGATACATATGAATTAATGCAACTGGAAGTCAGTAAGTCAGTAATATGAACACATTAGGACCATTTATGGACAACATTTCTTGTTCCGTCTGCATGCAACGGGATTCTTAAGCCTGGGAAGTGGCTCCATCTGTGGGAGAGCAACTGGCTGTCCACTGGTTACCTCCCTTCCATCAATCCTGCTCACCTCCTCTTAACAGGATAAACCGAAGCAGAACAGCTCCTGAACAAATGTATCCAGTACTTCCTAATCAGGTTGTCACACTGACGAGGGAAAACACCCTTCAACCGCAAAGCGCAGAGATTCTAGCTACTACATAGAGCTTGTTCCGCTGAAGTGCCCTTGGGCAATGCAATGAATCCCTAAAACATCCAGAGATGGTGTGCAGTCTGTCGTACCTGCAGAGAGACAGCTACTGAACAGAGAATATACATGTAACAAACGCACAGCTTTGACAGCAGCACCGCTGGACACTTTTCCTCGTCGAACAGCCTCTGCTCCAGCTATACCCACAAGAAACTGAGAGAGCTTAGAGGAAAAACAATTGAAATGCTGGAATAGGTTTTGAGCCCCGTTTTATGACTCGTGTTGCATCCCTCAGCCCTCCTATCAATTTGGATTACAGAGTTTTCGAAGAGACTGAATGACAAAGACAGACACAAGGAGAGTGTGTTGGCATACATGGGTCTTCCATTGAAGGAGAGGTGGTCATGCTTGGTTGGCTTGGTTGTTAAGGTAGAGGGAGCAGAATCTCTCCTGACAGACAACCAGTAGCTTGCCACAGAGCAAGATTTGGTTCTGGGTCCTGAGATTAGCTCAAGCATGGCAATCTCTCCTTGGAAGCATTCTGGAGGGCTTAAAGAGGCAGCCATAGAGCAGCAACACAACTGTGGAAAGGACAGAGCCATGCCAGGACTTTTTTTTTGCACAAACATAGAATTGGCAACTGAATGCTGCATAGTAACAATGTCGTATGATTGTTGCTGCATGGCCATATAGTCTGGTGCTTAAAGGAATAGTACAACATTTTGGGAAATACTTCTTTCAGAGTTAGATGAGATGATCAATACCATTCTCATATCTACAGTTAATATAAAGCTACAAACAGCAGCTGTTAGCTTACCATAAAACCTGGAAACAGGGGGACACCATGGATGTATAAAGAGAACTGGATACAGCGTTGGAGGCGAGCTCCCGTTCATTCCTATGAAAGTTGCTCAGTGGCGCATGAAGCCAAACTGGCTTGACTGAGGAAAGATAAAGTACCCATATCATCCGGCGATCTTCCACATAAAGTACCCGGATCTTACAGTGATCTTCCGCATCCATTGGGCCCATAGAGCAGGCGCAGTAGTGTTTCCTCGGTAGCCCTCGGTCCAGCCTCGGTCTAGGGCTCATTCACATGAACAGGGGAAGTGAAATAACTCTGGATTCGGCTATTAGTGCAGGTTACAACTTTTAGGACATAATGAATTAACAGTCTCAGCACAGAGCAGCAGGAGTCAGATTTCACACACAGGACGAGAGAGAGTTAACAGACAAGACGATGGCGGAGGATTTGGTGTTGAGGCGAAAAGCAGTGGACAAGGAGTCTCTCATATTTTAGTGTACTGTTTAGCTGTAAAATGAGAAAGTTTGATGCGGCCGGTGAGCGGTGCTTGGCTTTGGCTCGACTTTTATCTACATGGCGGCACAAACTTTCTCATTTTACAGCTAAACGGTACACTAAAATATGAGAGAGACTCCTTGTCCACTGTCTCATGCACTACTGTCAGGATATAGTGACAGTTTTATAAAAATAACTTTTTATCATATTTGCTCAAAGTGACCGACAGCAGCTTTAAGGGTATGCTGTTTAGAAAGAGGATCTCAGTAACATATCTGCTATTGACAGTGTGCAAGGTCATGCTGAGGACAGATATCTCAACTCAATGTGATGTTCAGTGGGGTAAAATCTGAGTTTAATCCCTGTAAAAACAGCACTGCTGATGATATGGGTGAGAGTGATTGGCACACCTTGAGCACACACGTAGATTACGATTTACATGTATACATGTTTGCATGACAGAAAACCCGCGCGTGACGAGGTCAGCCAAATCTGCGTGTGCCCGTGGTTGTTTTCAGAGCATACGGAATAAGGAAGCAGGGGGTAGTTAATCTCTACAGTACTACAGTGTGTATGACCTTGGAGAGATGGGAGCCCTTATATCCTCATTAACATGGATGGCCACAGGGTGAACACACCTACCGGCTCACCCTGGTTCCCAGCAAACTAATTGAGGAGGTAACGCCAGTACATGCATACATGCACACACACTTGAGCGAGCAGCCAGGCATGCACAACCCCCCAGCATCTATTTTTCATTATTACAATGCTATCAGCTGGAGGCAAGGTTGGGCTATGTTGCGCTGCAGCTGTACAGACGCTGAGTGCGTGAGGTGGGCTGTCATTGACACTCGGCCTCAAACATGAGTCGGTGCTAAAAAGTACAGGAAAGACCCAGCGGGGAGCAGAAAGGGAGCAGCGAACAGTGTAGTCTGGTACACACATCCTGCGCTGGAACTCAGCTGTGTCCTCTACAGGCACAAATACACACACGATACACACTCAAACACACACAAGACAGGCTTGTGGCTCTGTATTTGGATGCAATCTTGCTTCTACGAGACAATAACTCTCAAGAGGATGAATCTACAGTTCAGGTGCAAGCAGTTCAGCAAAGTGCACAGCTGGGATCAGCTCACGTCCTGCACAATGTCCTGTCCTGTGTAATTTCAAGTCTTGTCCTGTATGAAGAGGTCCATGTTTTATCAGTTGACTGTTGACATTGTGCAGTAATATGTCCTTTATGTTCTGTCATGTACATAAACTAAAAGAAAGGAAAACGTATCTGATTAACTGTAACAGGACATATATTGGATGCCCTGAAAGTCTAAAACATCAAGTGTAGAAAACAGCTTAGAAAGATTTGCTTGTGCTAAATTTACACACAGATGTGACATCTCAAGACTGTCAAAACAACAGCACCTATTAATGTTAGACATCCATTAACAAACAGGACAACACAGTCAATTAGAGAAGACAGGACACAAAATGATCTAATCTGCTGTCACATTACAGGAAGATCAGACTTCTGGAACATAAAATAAACTTCTGGCAATAATACCATCATATACCATGTGTCATAAAGAACTGGAGCAAGTACTGATTATTTACATGGTTGCATTATTTGTAAAGTATAACACTTCTTTAGTAGGGGTGAGAGGTTTTCTAGTTTTATATGATACCAGTATCTTCACTCTAGCTTTTAGACTGAGCCCACTACAACCTCTGAAAACAGAATAGCGGCTGTCAGATTGTTAACAAACTAGTATGACATGGTACCAATGGATTCCTTAGGTCTTCTAGTCATATGATAGCACTCTAGTTATAAAACTGACGCACCAAAATTTAGCGAAACTTTGAATACTTTACTTTGTATATTTTAATTAGCCTCCTTTGCGACAAGCTGGTATGATACTAAGGGATTCCTTAGTTTTTTTAGTTTCATGATACCAGTATCTTCACTCTAGCTTAAAAACAGAGCCCGCTACAACCTCCGAAAGATCAATTGCATTAATGCGTTAAAGAAATTAGTGGCGTTAAAACAATTTGGCGTTAACGCGTTATTATCGCGTTGACGTTGACAGCCCTAATAATAAAAGATCGATACTTGATGTCCGTGTATCGATATTGCCACGCAAAATATCACGATACTATGCTGTATTGTATCGATTTTTCCCTTACCCTATACTTTAGACATCCTGTGGGTCACTGACATCCAGCTCAGCTCCTCACACACAAAAAGACAGACACACACACACACAGACACAGACAGACACACACACACACACACACACACACACCTCCAAGGGAAGGTTGGGTCTGAACACTCCTTTATGTGATTTCTGAAGATTTTATTATAAAAGATTAAAAAACTGCAATATTAAAGTTGGATTTCAATTTGGACCAAATTGACACTCGCGGTCAAGTTTCTAAAATTAACATCATTGTTATGCAGAGCACCTTGAAAAGAAGAACTTCAACACTGAAATGAAGGCAAAATCACCTTTGAGGATACACAGACAGTCCTAAAACGAATCCCGGCTGTCATCTTTCTTCCCGTCTGCACTGCTAAAAACTAAATAAAAAATGGCCCAACCTGTTTGTTTGTTTCTTTATAAACATGCTTTTTATCTGGCTGTTGAAGACCGAGGTCATTCATTTCAACACAGCTGAAATTAGTTATGCATTTGTGAGTCTTTTTTTTTCACCCAAGACTCATATAAATTGTTTGATTCAAAAATCACATCACTCATCCTTCTGTCACTCTGCTCATGGACCTTCTTTCTCACAGGTTTAAAGAGATTTGGGTCTTTTAAACACAGATAGTGCAAGTTGTAACCGGTTCAGCTTGTTGGATGGCTGGTCATTTGACAAGATTTCGGTTGGTTAGGTGAGAGTATATGGTCTCACATCACAGAGACTTGGGATGTAAACAAATACGAATACATTATTTGGATATGAACAGATAAGAACAGCATGCAAATACTTGCAGTGATATTCATCATGTGCCCCCTCCTTACACTGTCATCTGATTGACACAATTCACCGCTAAACACTGCCACCATACAGCGGTTGTTCAAGAGTAGCTTAGCAACTGTAACAAGGCACAGCAGGCCTGCCATGCTTTGGATTTCTCCACATGCCAAAACGGTGTGCACAGGGCTCTAATGAGGAGGGGTCTACTTACATGTTTTTTCAGAGCCGATACAGATACCAATTATTACCAATAATCAAGGAGCCCAATAACCGATGTTTGGAACAGATATACATTTGCAGTAAAAATTAAAATCTGTGTCAAAATGTTAATTTGCACAAACTTCATCACAAAAATTAGTTTAGTTTTTCCTTTATGTTTTTTTCAAATGGAAACGTCCACTCAGCTGTTGTAAAAAGCAGCGATGTAGGTTACCACAGCAAGCTAATCGAAGCTAAGAGAGAGCGAGAGAGAGAGACTTACATTATCTGCTGTAATGTAATCTGCAAATGTAAACATGCCCGGATAACCAGCCACAGTAGTAACCTTTCCAAAAGAAAAAGGGCATGTCATTAGCCAACTATATTATTATTCGGGGTTACACTTTACTTTAGAAAAATACCTTTTCACACCAACTGTGTGTTTACATTTCAGAGTTAGAGTAACAATAGCAGCTCTGTCCTCGTCCTATTGTGTGGATAGTTACAATTATACATATATTATATGAGGAGTATTTAATAGCAGTAGAAAATGATTGAAAAGAGAAGATTAAACAACTTTCGGTATAATAAATCCAAATACCGATATGTTTATAAAATAAACAGAAACAGATAGTAGCTTTATGTTACACCACTACATATACATTGATACTCTAATTAACATACTATTCTATAGCCTATTATTGGTTGTCATTGAAGCAATGTCCTGAAGAGACAATTTCCAGGCTAAATTTCATATTAAAATATTCACAGGATCCACGAAAGCTTTTATATTATAATAAACCACTATAATGGAAAATACTGTCTATATTTATCTCACGCTAAGCCCACAGCATGCTAGTAAGATTTTCAAGATAGGGATGCTTACCAAAAACCCTCTGGGTTACTTTTTTGTTGGTACAAGGCAATGTGTGCGCTGCACAGTGGAGTCATTTTGGGCTGATAATATGAAGCACTGTAGCAGAAAATGATGAAAATGAGGCAAAAAAATCTTCCTCATGTTCCTCAGCAGATCCTGAACAGAGTTCGGGCAAACACTCGATGTATCAGAGAGTAGAGAGTAGCCTTCACATGCATACTGTACATAGAAAATAAAATACTGCTCATAGAATTCAAGGCATTGCATGCTGTATTTGCTCAAACTTCACTTTATGTGTCTATATTGAGGTAGAGCGCTGTAGTCTTTATGAAGTCTTTATGAAGTCTTCATGAAGTCTTGGGGTCTCGGGATTACTGTTGGAAACTTCAAACATTTTTTAAGGTAGCACTAAGCCCAGAAAAAAATACAGTTCAGACAAGAAATGTGTAAAGTTGGTTAAGCTTTCATCCCACAGGGAAGTGCGCCTCAACTACAGACTGTCAAGAAGCTCGGCTGGAGTTGTTGAGGCTCCCGCTACTGTGGCAAAGGTCAGTAAAAGCACCAGCACATCAGAAACATGTCTACCCGCCTGCTTTGTGACTGCACACAGCCTAATAATGCCTAACTGGGTTAGCATTGAAAATGAGTCTCTTTTCTCCCTGCATCCTTTTTTTCCCCAACTAGAAAGAGGCAAAACATCTGTGGTACAGAAAGAGTGTTCAGTCAAGCCTTGTTTTGGTGCTAATTAGTCCAATTAGCCTTCCCCCCATCTCACACAGTTTTAAACAAAGACGAGCAGCGGCTATGCTCAGCTTAACCAGCCCTTCAGTTTGATGTGTGGTAGCGCTGGAACGCTGCAGGAGCCTCTAGTTACAGACGCAGACGAAGGCTACTTTAAACAGTTTCAGGGCATCCTTCCTTCACAGGATAAAACTGCACCCTGCCACGTCTTTTGAAATAGTCTCTGGATGTCCCTTTAGCAAGATTTCAGCACAGAAACGTGGTTTTGTGCAGTAGGAGTCAGACTGCAGTGAGGAGGTAAAATTCCCACAGCCGTAATTTCATGATTAGCAATGCTGAAGGGCACGTTCCATATTGGCCACGTGCACTGTGTGATAACAGATTTCATGAGGAGGTGTAAATGAACCAGTTAGATACAGTTGAACAGAGAACTACAAGGAAATTAGTTATTCTGAACATAAGGAGAATAATTAATCATTCCTCAACAACAGCCTCTTTACAAAAGAAGTTTATCATCATGAATCAACCCCCATCTTCTTTCAATTATTTCTCTTTTATAAACACAAATTATACAAATCACTCTTCCTTCTAACGGCAGAGAGAAAAACAAGAGAGAACATTTGAATTTTTCAAATATGTCCTCCTTGAGGCAGAGCAGCAGTAATAATTCACCAGTTTCTGCAGCAGAAAACAAGATTTCTGTAGTGGTTTCATTGTAGGGCTATGTGGCGATACGATACATATCAGGATACAGTGGTTACCATTTACTATATTGTGATACTGTAAGCAAGGTGGCATATTGCAATTTTTGAGTGAAGCAGGAGCGCCCTGAACGCCGCGAGTTGACAAAAATTCAACTCGGAACGGCATTAGCGTTTCTTCTCATTGTGGTGACTTTTGCTGGATACCTGGAGCTTTATGACTTTACCAAACGATTTGTGCCTTCAAATGAAACTGGTGAGCTTGTGTTTACAACATGGGAAGTCGTGTACGCGATATGCTTGGCGTTCAAGTGGTTAAGTCGTGAGAACACCGCTGCTAAGCAACGGCAATATTAACGTTACTGTCGGCGTCTAGAAGCCACAGAGGCTAACAATTTATCAAGGTAGCAAGTGGGTAACATAATGCAGGAAATGCAAAGGCATAATGACAGAGGAAAAAGATGAGGCCGTTGGGAATATCAACATTTTCCTCAGACATATTATACAATTACAAAGAATTACAATATACGACTAAATTTACAATATATTCACTTATTATGTACCGAACAATGAACTTCCATTGCCTCCGCCATTTCTGACAACGTCAACAAACACGTCACAACTCATGAACTCAGAGCTTTCAGAAACTTTCCACCTACGAGGTTATGAATACCACAAAAGGGGGGCGTTCATATGGACTCTTCTCGTAATGATGGTAAACACAACCCCATTTGAAGGCACCAATAGTTACCATCATATGAACAGAAAGCAGCAGGCCTGGAGGCAAATTAGTGCAGTACTTGAGATTTCAGGTAAGTTGTTTTCATTCATTTAAACTGTACTATTAACCATTACAGTTCATGGTTTGTGTTAAACTAACCTCAGCACTCATTCGGTGGTTGCCTAGCAACAATACAGAAATAAAGACGCAGCAAACTGCAAAACATGCTCTGTCTGATCAGTGCCTGAGGGTCCATATCACAGTACAACACTGTATTATAAAGATACATCTAAAACCAAGACTGTTCTGCTTTTGTTCTTTTTTTTTAGTTTTAATGGTTGATAAATTGAGTGAGGGAATCTGTCAGTTGTCTTAGAGATTGACAGCTTTCCCGCGTCACAGTGGCCCCCGCGCATAGTAAGTCAGTTCCCTCTGACGTTTTTACAGCTTTTCTCAACGCTTCAAGTGAGTGACACAACACTCACACACACAAAACAAACCGGCACACACATACATATTAAGTGACTCGCGCAAGAGGAGATTTCACTAGGCAACAATGCAGGAATCAGGACACCATAGATATCGTAGCTTCTACAGTTCTTTCAGTTATGAAACTGTGACATTGTGTAACCACAGTTATAGCAAACACTGAATTATTAGGGCTGCGTATTGGCAAGAATCTGCCGATACGATATATATCATGATACAGGGGTAACAATTCAATATATTGAGATATTGTAAGCAAGGCTATAAAAATCCGTTATTGCAGGTTTAAGTAAGTACTTTATGGTATCTACAGTATGTATGAGGCTGTGGATGGGGAGCCAGCAGAAGTTCAAGGCATCGTACTTTTGCAGTCCTTCATTCAGTCTCTTATAACCACACAGCTCACATAGTAAAGAGATTATTAAATGGATTTTACATCCCATGTACTGGCTGCTGTGGTACCAAATGCCTTTTTTCTGCCTCATACTGTAAACGTGATTCATGTTCGCTGTTGGCTAACTGACACACGGACTACAGTAGCTGCTGAGAAATTAACATCCCTCTGCCTTCTCTCACATGGTTTATAATTGCAGAGCAAACCTCTCAGAGGAGCGCCACAGAAATCGAACCATAGCGACCTTCTGCCAGTGATCAAAGCCTACCTCAACCAGCCCCCCCCCCCCACCACCACCACCAACCCGGACCCAAGAGAGAGTGAGGAAGAGAGAGGGAAAGATGGAGGGAGGGAGGAAATCCACACAAACCATCTCACGTCTCAGCCAGAGCTACCTGCTTTACATATGAAACACACCTTTCTCCCTTTAATTCCCATGAAATCGCACAGGAAGCGGTTATTGCAAAGGGGGAGGAAGTGATGTGGAACGGCTAGAGGGGCCATTACAGAGAATCCCTCATTACATCCTGGTCACAGCTTTGGAGTATTACCCCTGTGAAAACACACTCTCACCCCCGGGTGGATAAGTCAAAGAGAGTAAATTGTCTCATCTTATTTCTTCCCTTTGTGCCTGGTCTCTAGACAGGTATCGTAGGGTTAAACTTGTCAACATGTGCAGCTTTGGCTCACTGTAGAACCAACAGACAGGCTGGTTTAGATCTCTCTGAGCTGTACGCAAATCCAAAGAATTGTCTGTTGTATCTTTATATTCCTGTCTTTGATAGGAATGGAGATGGATCCTCACAGCACATCTTGGTCTGTGATCAATCAATCAATTAATTAATCAACCCACCTGCTTTTATAGGGGTAGCTCATTTGCACCAACAGCGCCTTTCCCACTACAGAAGACTATGAAGCCAGATGAGGAAAAAGGAGACTTCCTTTAGGCATCTTTTTGCATTGCAGAGTAATAGGAGTTGTTTGGCAAGACATCAGAGAGGAAAAACATCCTGACTCATCCGTCAGATGCATGTGGCTCTATTAAGCCAAGTTTCTCCATTCATTAGGAGACGCAGTTTACAGTAGAGCAGTTTGCAGCAGGAATATATTGAGAAATGTAAAAAAAAAACATGGATTATAAAATACACTGGCAACACAACAAGTAAGAAAAACAGCTATCACATTTAATAATGACATATTAACTATTTTTTTAGCCATGGCTCTGTGGATGGCAATGAACGTCCATCGGTCAGTCCACCATGTTATTCAAGACTGAAATATCTCAACAGCTGTTTGATGGATTGTTATGGAATTTTGTACAGACGTCCTAGAGGATGAATCATCTAACTTTTCCTCTAGAGCCACAATGAGGTTGATTTTTATGGTTCTGAGTAAAATGTCTCAACAAATTGGTCCGTTGGTCAGAGGGAGGTGACGGGTTACAAAAACTTTACCAGAGGGATTTTTGGATCCATCGATTGGATGCCTTAAAGTATTCTGGTCTTAAGGAGGATATAGATTTTACATGTTTTCTGTAAATAAGTAAAGTGTATATATTTTTTATTCTCTCTGTATAAGTTCCGAAGTTTGTTTTACAGCCTATGTTAAAAACTAGGGAGTACTTTTTTATTTGATGATGTACATAAATTACTTGTTTCTGTGATATTTCTTCATGGTATTTTGTAATATTTTCTAGTATTATGGTGATCATGTGATTGCCTCCCATCGGTTGCCAATACCATATAGGTGAGGCCACAACAATTTGGCTTTTTTAATGATTAAGCCACTACAATAAAAGCTTTTTAATATATTTCCTCCCTCGTTGCGTCTTGTTTTAGTACTTTGGAGTGCCTGGATTGCCTTCCTGCCTGTCTCAACAAATATTGAATGGATTGCCATGACATTTGGTAGAGATACTTAGCAGCAGCAACAGATAATTGTGGGTGGGGGAGCTTAATTAGTAATAGCAGGTGCTAAATACTTTGCCCTGAAAAACAAATTACTGATTAAGATTACAATAAATAATAATAACAAGTGTGTTTTTATTATGATGCCCCTTTTACTGCCATAAAATGAGGATCTGGGGAAGTCTGTTTGATTAAATATGCATGCACATGTGAGCAGAAGATTGTATTAATACCTCATTATGACTGTACAGACATAACTACAACAACACAACACTATATGACCATGCACAGTTGCCGATATCTCATTTCATAGTCCGAAGTCACACAAAATATTTTCAGATGCATTACAGAACACAAAACAATAACCTAGGCTCACAACATTAACCCTCTGAGACCCACAATAGACACGTTTGTCTTTTTTAAGGAGGTACAGGGGGTCTTTCATGGGAGATCGCAGGTCAACAGTAGATGTCACATAGAAGTGGTGTACATCATCTGAACGCTGAGAACCAATTAATTTGAGATGCAGCTCAGCACTGTGTGCCAAGTTGTTTCATAAATCAGAAATAAACATTAATTAATTGATCAATTAATTATTTAAAATAAATTGTAAAATGAAGAAGAAGAAGCATATAATATAGGAACACTATTGGACATAACACCTGGTCACACTCAAACTGCACTAACCGTCCATCACCAACGGTCAAAAAGAAAAAATACTGTATGGGACATGAGCTGGAACTAATTTTAACAATGACACAATACACAAACTGACCAAAAACAATAAGACAAAAGTATATTAATGCAGTTTAATGTTAACTCACCAGTCACAGAAGAACACTGCCAGCGCTTTACCGTTAGTTGTCATGGAGATGACTGCCCGTTAGTTGTCATGGAGCTAACTGCCAGCAGAGCCAGGTTTTATGGTTCTCAGGTATCTTTAGCCGATGTAGGCAGGAAACCTCCCGTTAGCACGCAGCTGAGGTGGCCTACGATGTCTAAGAGATCCGCACCAGCTTGAATAAGTCTGGGAAAGCGTCGTGATGTGGCCTTAATAACACAAATGGCGTTAAATCCCCTTCTGTTTCTCTCTTCTTCTTCTTCTTCTTCTTCTTCTTATTCTTCTCTGGTGTTTTTTGGCGGTTGGCTTCTGATTCTTTCAACATGGCGCTTCAGCAGGTGAAGTTCAGCAGACACATTAATATCATCACATTTTCCTGCGTCACAGATAACTTCCACCCTCGCTCGCTTTAACTGACCAGCAAATAAAGCGCAAAAGGTTATTTTTATTACCTCTCGGCTGACGTGTAGCTTATTTTACAGCTAACTAGTTCATCCAATTTGACGTTAGTGACGTCACGTCAAAAACAAACCTCTGACACGTGACCTCTGAGCAACCAATCAGAAGACGGGGTCAACTGAGGTCGATGGGAGAAATTACTACAATTATTTAGGTTTTAATATGAATTAATCTCCTTAGATTCACTCTCATATATACGACGGAGTATTAGGGCCACATTGAGGGGAAAAAAAATCTGAGATTTTATTACGAGAATAAAGTCATAACTTTACGAGAGAAAAAGTCGTAATATTAGTAAAACATATTAACATCAACCAACAAAACAGGCGAGAGGACATAGCAGCCTGAGCCTGCTTCTGGACAGGTAGCAGCAGTTTATCTCGGTTTATTTCTTCGGAATAAACACAGTTTCTTGCACAATCTTTTCAAGGTCCTGATACTGATGATAATGTGGTGCTGATGTACCAAAAGATTAGGTATTCCTTATTTGTGAAACCTTTACTAAAGTATAACTTCACAAGATGCTCCACGTTCCTCATTTTCACACGCTGCTTTATTTCCCCTCTAAAATAACACGTAAAATGTATGACTTTTTTTCTGGTAAAATTACGATTTTATTCTCGTAATATTACGACTTTTTTTCTCGTAAAAATTACAACTTTATTCTCGTAATATTACGACTTTTTTCTCATAAAATTACGACTTCATTCTCGGAATATTACGACTTTTTTCTCATAAAATTACGGCTTTATTCTCGTAAAATTACGAATTTTTTCTCGTAAAATTACGACTTTATTCTTGTAACATTACGACTTTTTTCCTGTAAAATTACAACTTTATACTTGTAATATTATGACTTTTTTCTTGTAAATTTATGACTTTATTCTCGTAATTTTACAACTTTTTTTCTCGTAAAGTTATGACTTTATTCTCGTAATATTATGACTTCATTCTCTAAATCTCAGATTTTTTTCTCTCAATGTGGCCCTAACACTCCGTTGTACATATAAGCGCTAAGTTAAAAAAAAAAAAAAAAAGAAACTTTTTAAAAATTAGAAGAAATTTTCAGAAGGTGCTTCGGGGGTACTCAGGTCTTTTTCCATTTTTTTTACATTATTATGCAGACTGACAGCACCTAATAATGTGTCCTAATATGCCCTTGGCCTCCAGAACAACCAGCATTTTCAGGGCAAGGATTATACGTGGTGTTGAAGATGTCTCTTAGGGATGTTGGTTTATGCTTATGCATGTTATTTGCACATTTTGGTGTGTATTTTAGCTTCCATGATTCTCCCATTTCCCCTCAACTTCACTGGATGGTTTTCATTCGTTGCACTCTTCCTGGTTATCACCAGATATTGTTGTGTGTGAAAAGCCCAGGAGGTCAGCTGATTCTGAGATACTGTACGACCTAATACACTGTCTACTGAGTGCATATAATAGTAATATGGTATTGTTGATGGGATGTAGGTTTTAATATGAAGTATTTCAAGGAAAAATAAAATATATTTTTAGTTTCATTTGGTGGTCCTTTGCCTTATGATGATCATTGACTGGAGTAGATTATCCTCGTTCTCTCCACATTACAATACTGTGTCATTATGAAGATTAACCATCAAGCCATGTGGATTTTAGTTCTGCTTCATGGATATTTAAGCAGCATATTGGTGCAGATTAATATTTAATTTTACTTTATGATCATCAATATTTGATAAGACATCATTTAGGACAGTTTCTTGTGAAATGTATCAGTTATTTTCTTGATGAAGCAATCCACTTGTTAATCCTTTCAATGTACCATATTACAGCAATGAAGAAAAACAACAAAGAGGAACCAAATAGAAAATCTATTAAGACTTTAATTTTCTTAATGCTTTTAAATAAATTTTTGGACAGTGGTTGATATCTTTTGCATTAATAAGTTACATAATAAATAAAAGCAAACATGTTATTTTCACAATAAGGCATTTATAGCAGCAGAAGTGGCCGACAGAGTCTCGGTTACCTGAAACTCCCGAGTGTTTCCAGTTGACGTCCATCCTAACCAGCTTCAAATCTAGTTCAGGACACTTTTAAACCCAGTTTAAAACAGAAGTAGTAAACCTGGGGTTTAGTCAAACCTGTGAAACTGTCTCAGGGGCTTTCCAGGAACCTCTGCACCAGTGTTTGGAAATTAAATAAGAAACAAGAATAACACTGGTGTCGGCCCTAAAGCACTGGAAGTCACAAGAGGTAGCATCTTACTCTCCTGCCAATCAATTTTCTTTTTTTTATTCATGCAGCAGGCAATGTTTATTGATCGCTGTGATTATCATAGCCATCCGTCCACATTCAGCTGCATTTTTCATAGTCTCTGTAGTGAAAGCTGTACAAGAATTGCTTCAACATAAAGCTGTGTGTTGAAGGTTTGCCTATGCACAGATATCTTCTTCCGATAATTTACCAAGGCTGTCTTGCTTAGTAAGACACCGGTTTATCATCAGAACAAGGAACTGGCCGGCAGCAACACGTTTGCGTACAAAAAAAACATGACATGATGACCTCAGATCTGCCAGTTTATGTGCCCTTTACACGAATCATATTGCACTCAGCACTTAACCTTTATCTTAACACAATACTTTGGAGACTGAGGACATTTTTTCAAAATATACTGGTCTTACAGAAGGACGTCCAGTTAGATATCAAATACTACAAGTGTTCCAGATAGGAATGAGCCAATCAGAGCTCTCCAAAATGATTGATGGGACACACAGCCAATTAAGGGCAGAATATAACCTCATGTAGATGAGATCTTGTATCTAAATTACATTTATCAGAGGTTAATGGCAGCTAACCTCTGTCAGATTTTTTTACATTAATGTCATTATGTTAAGTGGGGTTGAGAATGAACATAACTCACTGAAAGTATATTATGCAAACAAATAATGTGCTCATTTTTGTAGGACCAGTAAATCATGTAGAATATAAAAGTCACTATTAAGAAAATGGGCAGTTTTTACTGCATCAGCTTCAACTGACGAGCTCACCTCCGCTCATGCTACATATCCTCCAAACATTTTGTGCTAATTCTACAGTGCATTTTCTTTTTAATATAAATGGTCGTTTTGTGTATTAAAATGTACAGCAAAGATTTGACAATGTCAAATAATACATGTGTGGAATTAATTCAGACTAAGTGAACAGGTGTGGCTTTGGAGTTGGGTTATAAATTGTGCTAAATCTGGCTTTGCTAGTAGCAGGGTAAGCACCGTGTGGCGGGCCAGACACGGTTGGGGGTTAATCAGGGAACAAAATGACCACCTGTTTTTGCAAAGCGATGAGGAAACTCTCAGTTGTCTGATTGGCACATTTGTACAGGGGACTATTTTTGGGGCAGTTGCCTGATTGCTCTCCTGGAGAACGGTGACTTGAACAAGGTAATGTGGCTGTTCTGATGATTACACTTGGATAACTACACTGGAGTTATTGCCCGCTGGCAATGAGCCTACAATGAAATGTCTGGTCTGAAATGTGGACACAGAAATCCACAGCTTTTTTTTTTTTCTCTGTGTCTTTCGTATCCTGTTACAGTTCAATCATACCACACACACGCACACTTAATTATAAGCAAATAACTACAAGTGCATTTGGCATTAATGCTAATAAATGTACATGGAAGCAGTTGGGTGTTGACACATACAAAACAGAAGCAGCCTTGTGTGCTCAGTCACACACAGTCAGACATACTGAACACACACATACTTAACACACAAGCTTTCACACACACACACACCGCTTGTTTGCAGCTTCTGCCAGCTTTCTCCCTCTGCATGCCGACTGTGTGTCTGGCACCGGGGTTAAAGTCTGGAGCCACACACAAGCTGCGTGCTCTGTCTGGCTTTTACACTCTCTAAATGGGCTTTATGAATGGCTAGGACTCAATGACTGAGTCAACACCAGGGGCCACACTCGACCCAATCCGACAACGGGTTTTGGAGATAAGTCAGAAACAACATTTTCCCAGCGCAGCCAGGAAGCATGTTTAAATTAATATGCCACCAGGTTTTCTTTTATTTTGCACTGCAAACATTGTGCTGCGGAGTGTGTCAATCCACAGATGTGTTGCTTGTTTGCCGTTTCTGGCTGAGCCCAATTGCTTTTAAACCGTGTCTACGTGTGCGTGTGTGTTTGTGCTCTCGTTGCCTCGTTGAAGTCATGTTTAATCTGTTCGCTGCAATGAATCCAGCTCTCGACATTGCGTGGAGCCAAGGACTCTGACAGCCTTTCAATGATGGATGGACGGACAGATGTAGGCCATTATTCACAATCTTGTGCCCTCAGTGGGATGCATGTTTGCCCCATTCATGACCATCAACACACCTACTGTACATACAAACAGATATGTGCACACAAACCCTCACCACTGCTCTATCATTAGATCCAACACTCGACTGACATTCAGGTCTGAATCCAGACTGAAGTCTGACTCAACAAAAGGCGCTGTCGGTGGAGTAAGCGGGCGGAGACCAGAGGTCAGCGTTTCAAGCCAGTCAGCGGCGTCGAACGACGTCGGGGCCCGACGTTTCCGTGACTTCCCGGTGGAAGGCGGAGGGGAAGTGCAGATGAGGGGTGGGGGAGGAGCTGGGATCACCTGGCTGGGGTTTATTACAGCGGGAGATGGAGGGAGCTCCAGCAAGAGGGAGGAGCAAAGAGGCGAGGGCAGGAAGCTGTCGTCCTTGTGCTGCTGGGAGGCCTGGGGCTGATCGGCTTGAGGAGGAGGAGGCGGCGGCGAAGGGCCGGGGACTGAGTGGGCAGGGGATTTATGATCGCAGACACTGACAGAGCCTGGAAGAGAGATAGTAAAGATTGACACAGGACACTGAGAGAAATATGAGTGCCATTTAAGTTGTTAACTATTACTCACCAACACATGTCATGGGCTCATCCAGGATGTCATCTATGGACTGCCGAGGGTCCATCTGTGGCCAAAAGAAACACTTAAATGATCCCACTGTGCAAAAAAGAAACTCTTGGTCATCTCTTCCTGTTCATCTACTGACTCTAACCTGTGCTTTCTGGATAGCCTCCTGCAGTTCCTCCTCCAAGCTACGAACACCGGGCAAGGTCTGAACTGGACTTGCTGTAATCTGCACCGGCAGCTCAAAATCCTGGCCAATCATATCACACGGCTGGCAGCAAAACACCTGATTAGAAAGCAGGGGTAAATGAGTTGACAGGTGGGTGATGCTCACATGTTTCACCAGTTTTCTAGATTGAAGGCCATGCAGCGTGCCCTTGAAAAGCGATTATCCACGATACGTGTGTATTGATTTGTGTGTTTACCTGCGTAAACAACACCTCTGTCTGTGCGTCCGTTTCTGGCTTCCCTCTGGAGCATCCAGGATCCTGTTGCAGGAACGGATGAAGGGATCCTCCACAAGACTGGAGGAATAATAAAAAAAAAACATGAATGATTGTAATTCTGGAAAGCAGTCATCCTGTTAATCTCCAACTCATCATAGACCAAAGACCCAAGCCTGTCTTTGCTCACCTCGTTGCCGGCATTGGTGGAGCGGTCCCTGGGCCTGCTCCGTAACCTCTCCCTCATCTCCAGCTCCACACTCAGCTCCTGCTGCTGCTGCTGCTGCTGCTCGTTCTCCGTTCTCCAGGGAGTCCCACACTGCAGGGGCGAGGAGGACGACATGGGTAGACTGGGACTTGGAGTTCCTGAGGCGGTGCTGGCAGGAGCCAGGAACACGGCGTTGGAAAGACACTGTTCGCCCGCCAAACTGACTGAGGCGGCATTCGAGAAACCACTCGGCACGTTGTTCAAAATTCCGTTTTGCGCGTCACTGAGAATCCCGTTAGGAACTCCCCTGTCCGGGATGTACACCTGTTGGTTCGGGCTGCTGCTGGGCGAGTCTCGTCCAGAGCTCGAGCTGGAGCCGGGGCTCTGGCTGGGCGGCAGCGGGGGGCAGGAGGCGAGGGGCTCCAGGCTGGTACCCAGCTGGCAGAGGGGAGCAGGGGCGAGGCAAAGGTGGGGAAGCTGGAACGGGCGGAGACGCTGCAACAGAGCAGGCTTGGTGCCGGAGACGGGGAGGCCTCGCTTACGCAGCTGCTGCCGCAACTCTGACACCTGAAGAAACGGAAGAGGTGAAGGTGGAGGGGCAAAGGACGCTTAAGAGTTTGTCTTCACCATGAATTGTAAATAATAGTTATCATTCTTTCAGTGCTTTTCTTACCGTTAGATCAACAAGATTTGCAGGGAGAGGCTCAGGCTTGGACGCGGGGTTTGTGTCTGTAGGGGTGTGGTTTGTTGTGGCGGGAACAGGTTGGGGATTCAGGGGCATGGCTCCGGAGGACTTCACAAGATCATTGTGATCTCCGCTGGAGGATTTACAGAAATATTAACTCACCCAAACTATCTGAGGAATAACATCTCATTGATAAAGCAGATATCTGCCTAGTTTACTCGTTGGCTCATCTGTTTGCATACCTGGGCACAACAGTGAGCTGTTGTTGTGGCTGTAGCTGTTGCTGCTGTTGCTGTTGCTGCTGGTTCTGGAGGATTTGCAGCTGGAGGAAGACCTGCTGCTGCTTCAAGATATGGGAGTAGGCTGGGTCTAAAGACTGGGTCGGAGTAGGGCTCTTCTGTTTGGCTCCTCCTGGAAATAAACAGTTGTTTAGGCTAAATTCAAACACATCACAGGAATTTTTTGAATAAATGTAGGAAAGTAAAAGCATTATATTGGTACCTCCAGTCCCAGACCCTCCTCTCTGGTCTGGAGGAATGTACTGGTGATATTTGAGTTTCCTCATTTTGGGTTTGGTGTCCCGCGGTTTCCGTGGGCGGGGGAGATGGTTGAAGTTGAGGGAGGGGGGCAGGGTGGAGGAGCAGGTGGGACTGGGAGGCCGAGCTGTCTGTAAAGACACACATTACTCACATTTTAACTGTAACCAGGTTCGAGTGAGTAATTCCAAGAGTGGCGTATAAAATATCGCAGAGAAAATGCCAAGTCGTTTCACGCCGTTTGACAGTATTTGCCCCGTGTCAAGGTTAAACTCTAACATGAAATGTACAAATGCCTCACAAATCTCCAGATGACAGCATGTGCTGGTTCTGACATACAGCCATGCTGCCTGTGTGTGAATGTGTTAACCTACAGGGCAAATACTGAGCTCCCCCAGAAGTGCAAATTGACAGTAATGAATGCAGAGCAGCTTAGAGCGGAGCATTGTGTTTGACAAAACAGACGAGTGACCACCCTGTTAGGTTGAAGACCTCTGCAGTGCTCTTTAATTTTTATGCTGTAGCAAGCACATCCACAATCTAAATGTTGCTTTTCTTGCTGAAAATGTCGTATTGCCACATGTAATTTGTTTGCATTTTTGACATTATAATGTTATTTTGAGGAGTCATGAAAATATTCCAAACAATAGAGACCCTTCTGAAATTTAAATGAGCCACAAAATGAAAAGTCAAAGCAATGGGGATTTGTATGTGACGGCATTAGTAGGCACTAACCCCACATTACCTTTGGCAGCAGGGGTGTGGTCTGAGAGGTCAGATACATCCCATTTGGTCTCCCAGTTGATGCCATGGAGTTTGATTCACTCAGTGTTACACTCATAGGTTGCCTGATGCCCTCGGTTGCCGGGAGCAACGCCAAACCAGACTGAAGAATGCAGAATATCAGATTATCAGAGTTGACATATAAGGCTATTTATAAACTCATGGGTCTGTTAATATTCACTTTAATGTGTTTTTCTGAGCTTATTGGTGGGAATTACTTCCTTGTTGCTCCCAAAAAACAAGAGTCTTAAAGAGGACCTATTATGCTCATTTTCAGGTACATACTTGTATTTTGGGTTTCTACTAGAATATGTTTACACGCTTTAATGTTAAAAAAACACTTCATTTTTCTCATACCGGCTGTGGTGCAGCACCTCTTTTATCCCTGTGTCTGAAACGCTCTGTTTGACCCCCCCTGAAAAGCCCAGTCTGCTCTGATTGGTCAGCTAGCCCACTCTGTTGTGATAGGTCAACCAAATCAAACTGTTCAGACTCCACTCCAGCTCCGCTCTAACTAGCTTTGTTTGAGGGCGTGCCAAACTAGCCGCTAGACAGGTATTATGCAAATGTGTTACTTGGTGACATCACCACAGTACGGAAAAAAAGGCAGGAGCAGTGTTTCTGTAGGGGAGAGTAATTCCCTTTGGCGTGGACTTTGGGCTTTGTAACTTTGCAGACCTTTTACATGCACATAAAATGATATAAAACACGAAAGGAAAGGGAAAAAGCACAAAAGCATAATAGGTCCTTTTTAATCAAAACTAAATCTCAGTGCCGTTTCCTCACCTGAGCATGACCAGGGCTGTGGTTAAGGGGCGGGCCCAAAGCTGAGAAGTCGCTCAGTAGTTGGTCACCCGAGAGCCCTGGCAATGAAGAAAAGGCTGGTGATTGGTGAACGCCATGTTGCTCAGCAGGCGAGGAGGAGTGGCAGGAGGAAATGTCATCTTCGAAGACATCAGCGGACAGAGGGAAAGAGGCAGGGCCTGAGGAAATGAGAAGTGAAAGGAGGTAAGGTCAAAAGAGGAGGAGGCGAGATTGGATGGGAAATAGAATGTGTGTGACTTTGTTCTGTGTGTGCCGGTGCATGCAGATGCGTGTTGACTCACGGTTCTCCAGGGGCAGCGTGCGTTCGTGCTGTTGCTCCGAGGGCCCGGGCGGACGTTGGATCCTCTCAGTGAGGTCCTGCGTCTGGCGAGCCTTCTTCTGCCTCTGGGCGCCACACACAGTCCTCTCTGCAGGGGGAGAAGGAGAAGGACGGACGAATGGCGCAGATAAGTGGAGAGATGGGGGGACAGATGGGAGATCAGCAGAGAGAGAGAGAGGAGAGGAGATTGGAAAGAGAGAGAAGCAACAGGATTTCAGAACATATGTGATGTGAGCATGCACAACAGTGTTGCCACAGGCAGTCAGTCCCAATTCAAACCAGCAGAAGCAACAACAAATATTAAACACTCCTGTCCACAGGGAGATGTGCTCCCTTGAATATGAACACACGTACAAACACATTCACACAACATTTTTTAAAGGGCAGAAAGGAAAATCAGATAGTTTGAAAGGCCTGATATTATAATAATAATCTTTTCAAATTAAAAGGAAGGTTAAGGGAGAGAGATAAAGAGAGAAAGATGTCAGTAGGCTAAATGATGACTCTGATCGCTGGAGGGGCAGGTTTATCATGCGCTGTCAATCACTGATATGTTTGCAGGCTGCTTAAAATGCAGAGTTAGAGTGCTAGCAATATATATTTAACTGACAGCTGATGAAACACCGAGCCCATTGCCAGATTTACACACTTCATTTCCTCGCACTGTACTGTACAGGGAGCGGAGAGCAGATAAAATACAGACACAAAGAAAGAGAGAGAGGCAGGGAGATGTGCCACTTTGCTGGCAGCAAACAGGGTAAAGCAGGAAGGGGACAACAACATTACTGTAGGCAGGGCATCACCTTGTGCAGTTTCAGTATTCAGACCACAAGGGGGCAACTTCTGAGCGGGACCGTCAACAGTTAGACGCTGCAACAGGAAACAGCAGGTCAAACCAACAGCCAGGGCCCACAGATTACAATGCAGTTCATTCAGGGGAAAGCTACATAAAACTTCTGTATAGTCTGATGAAATACTAATGTACAGCAGTGTTTCCCCCAGAACATTTCCAAGGTCTTTGAAGATTCACCACTGAAACCACCCTTACCAAAAATAAGTTTATTCAAGTGTGCTATTAGTATACTTCTTTTAGACTTAAAGAGCTTTCAGTTTACCTTTTATGTACCTGTCTGAGATATACTTAACAAAATTATACTTAAGTATACTCGGCTTATACTGACGAGTATACAGAAAAGTACGTAAACTTGGCTCATACTGATAAAGTATATACATAATATAAGTTAAAGAAAACGTACAAGTTTACTTGCAGTAAAAACTATTAATCTAGTAGTTTACTGAGAGTATACTTTAAAGTGTACTTTCATAAACTAAAAAGTGGGCTACAAGTATATAACTAGTAAACTAACAGTATACCTATAAGTTCACTCGTAGTATAGTTCACTTCATAGTATAGTTGCAGTACAAAATACAACTTAGATGTAAACTAGTTGTGTTCTTAAAGTTTAATATTCTTACACTTAAAGTACACTTAAAAGAAAAACAAAAGTGGGCCACTTTAGTCCCAAGACGTATTGAAGTAGTACACTTACAAGTATACTACTAGTACATTGATATTAGTATACATTATATAAAGTATACTTGGGAAATATACTTGAACTTTACTTCAGTTTACTTGATAAAATAAACTTCAAGTATACAGTTTTTTCGTAAGGGCAGTACAAATGGGTCCACACATAAGACCATTAACCCATTTAATGGTGGATGAAACACTGACCTATACTTAATCATTTCTCACAATTCCAAAATGTGGTCTCATCCTGTTCTATCAAATATAATCAACTATACAAATGAATATACATTTTTTTTAAAAACATTTGTGTTGGGAAAAATGTCTTTATATGGCAGCTATACAGCATCAAAATCAGTATTTGATCTAAATGTCATGCTGCTGTATATCTTTGAGAAACTGGATGCTACTCACCAGAGCTTCACTCTGGTTTTTCTCTGCTTTTTTAGGGGGACAAGCCGATTTCAACCCTGCGAAAAACAGACAAGAAGTGGTTAGATGATGAAATGACAATGCAGCAGAGGATGCTAGCATAGTAGAGGAACAACTCAGGTGAACCAGTGCATCAACAAAGCCCTTTCAGACTTCAGCTCATCTCTCCAAGTTACAGCATGGAGCATCTGAGGCGCTCTTTTGTGTTGGCAGGCATCCGAATGTGCAGCGCTTCTTGTGCAACCTGCTTCAACCTCAGACAGCGAGGAGGGAACTGAACCAAGGTGCACAGCCTGTCTACAAAGATAGTTTTTTTTTGTATGTCTACACTCTAGACTAGACTTTATCACAATTGCAGCACAGATCTGGATAAATTCATGTGTATTTTATGTGTATAGCACAATTTGTTATCTGCTTAATATTCAGAACATATTGTTAGTTTTGTTGAAAGGCCAGACGAAGACCTACAGTGGTCAAAACATGTTTTTTTTTTTAATGATTTAGTCACTATAATAACGGCTTTTTAATATATTTCCTTCTTCGTTTGCCACTTGTTTTAATATTTTTGAGTGCCTGAATTGCCTTCCTGTCTTTCCTGTTTTTTCCTCCGTTTTCCAAGAGCACCCAACACGTTTTTGCTTTACGGTTGAGCAACCATTATACTCTCTTTCCAAGTTTTGGACATAAATTATCTTGGCAAAATCAATGCATGTTATCTGCAATTCAAAACTCATGATAATAATAATAATGAAAGGATGCATTCATTTACATCTCTGATACCTGCTGTATGTGTGCAGACTTATTAATGTGAATATAATGAGAATTTTGCATCATGTTCGTGGCATAAATGTTCAAGTTTAATAATGTTGTTTGGTTATTGCTGGAATTATGGAATTAGATATGCAGTAATAAGTCAAAATGTAATTAAAGACAACATTTAGACACCCAAACAGTGAAATCAAGGGAAAGTAAAAGCTGGTCAATATAGAAAAACCTTTTACAAATCATGTGCCAGTGGAAAGAAGTGACCTGAAGATGATTAATATGAAATCCTCCCTGCAGTCATAGTGTACATGGATCAATCTCACTGTAAATGATACACATCATAGACTAACCAGAGTCTGCATTGATTTCACTCTGCCTCCGGTTCTGAATCCTCAGCTGCAGGACTGAAAGACAAGAGTACAGATTCAAAAAATGATGAAATATTAAAGTTACACTGATGTTTGATTTGAAGGACAAATGATCCGGGAAAAAGAAGTGGCGGACACAGAAAGGTAAGAGTTGAGCATTGCACGGTCACTGATAAATGATATGGCTGTGTAACTCATATCACCCCATGACTTTGCAAGGCTTATAGATTATATATCTCCCAGCATGCCTGCACACATCTACACACCGCACACATTAGCATTCAGTACATACACAGACAGGTGAAGCAGGGTAGGGCATGATACATTTCAGTGAGTTTTGAGACCTGAGAGACCTGATGAGGGAAGGGGAGGGCTGAGGGAGGTGGGAGGGGGGGCAGTAACTATTTATCTCTCAGTATGTCTATTTCTGTTGGTCCCATCCCCCCTTCAGCTGTCCCGCTCTCTCCACAAGCCTCTCACATCCCGTCTTCCTCACGTCATCCTCATTTGTGCTGCTAACTATACTACCCTCTCTGACGACCCAAAACAAAAGTTCAACGTTGTTAAAATCTGGATTTAAAGCAGATTAACGCTCCGTGCTCTGTCGTCTTAACAGGTTAGGGAAGCAGTGATTATCACAGTTTGATTTTAGTGTGTGTAGATTGTTTTGTATTTGAACTGGAGGCCCGATACAAGTCATTAATATTTCATGTTTTATGAATTTTTCACCTCCTCAGGCTTCTTAAAACTCAGATGTGATGAGGTGTTGCAAGTAGATTTTTCTTTAAGGGTTGGGAAGGACTGCAACTGACGATTATTTTCATTATTGATTAATCTGATGATTGTTTTCTCGATTAATCGATTAGTTGTTTGGTTTATAAAATGTCAGAAAATGGTGAAAAATGTCCATCAGTATTTCCCAAAGCCCAAGATGACCTCGTCAAATGTCTTATTTTGTCCACAACTAAAAAGATATTCAGTTTACTGTCATAGAGGAGTAAAGATACCAGAAAAAAATCACATTTAAGAAGCTGAAATGGAAGAGTTTTGACTTTTTTCTTTAAAAAAATTACTCGAGTCGATTAATCGTTGCAGCTGTACGTTATTTTAACATAAGGATTACCACATTTTCATAAGATTGACACATCTTCACATCTAGCATGTGTCTACTCTGTGACATTGGAAACACTTCATGTCAATGGTCAACAAAAACAGATATAATTGTTAAAAATTAAACAATGAATAAGAACTCATATCATACAATGGCTGCTGGTTTTTCCATAAAGGATCAGGATCAGTTTGATGTAGCGGCAGACTTTATAGCCGAGCAGAGACTCTCAGCTATGTACATACATGATGTCAAACAGAGCAGCTGCCCTGAGGAATCACGTTTTCCAGCAGGTGTTTGCACACCTAGGGGACTGCGTCTGTGTCATTTCCCCGCCTCTCTATTTTACCAGCCGTTAACGACAGCTGCCTGGGAACACAACAGCAGCCGCTACAACTTGTAGGGAAACTTGAATTATGCAGTTAAATAGGAAGGTTGTTCAATGCTGTTTGTCACAAAATGCCAGTTGTCTCCTGAAAGGTGTAATCAGTACAAATAATACAGCAGATTATTAAGATCTGTGATATCATTTAGAATTATTTTCAGCTATTCTTTGTCTATTTTTGCCCTCGACATCTTAAGACTGTGAGAGGATATCATCATCAATAACTCAGGATCTTTTTTCCAAACTTTAACTTTGATTGTTGCTTCTTTAGACATGCTTATTTAATGCTATAGAAATTTAAGAAGGGCTTTAAAGGGGACATATCATGCTCAATTCCAAGTTTATACTTGTAGTTTAGGTTTCTACTAGAACTTCTTCACTATGGAGGACGGAACCAAAAATAAATAAACAAATGAATAAATAAATGACTCGATAAATAAATAAATATGTCCTTAAATGCAGCAAAATAACATTTAAAATAAATGTAGCCATTAATTAATTAATAAAATGTGACATAAATTGATATTTCTGTTTTAATTTGCTTCTTTATTTATTTATCTCTCTATTAATTCCCTTATTTATTTACCTTTCTGTTTAATTTGACCTTTTATTTATGCATTTATTTGTATCCATTTTTAAATTTATTTTTAATTTTTTTTAATTTATTTTATATTTACTTATACATTTTTGCATTTGTTTTTTATTTATTTTATATTTATTTTTAAATGTATTTATTTATTTATTTCTGCAGGATTTTTCCTTAGCATTTCTTATTCCTTATTCCTTATTTATTCCCCAAACTTATTTATTTTTGTATTCTTTCCTTTATACATTTCTTTTTACATTTCTCTATGCATTTCTGCTTCATTATGCAAATGAGGGGGCTGTCACTCACTCGGGCGGCATGATATTTAGAAGGGTTTCAATAAAAAGGAGCTTCCTGATAAAGGCCCACTGTCTGTTTTCCCATGCATATCAACAAACACGTCATGGTTGAAGTGTCACACAGCAACATGCAGAGATCTTTAGCCTCTATTCAAGACATCTCTGAGTATCAATCACTAAATCCATTCACCATGATCGATACCTTCACTCTATTGATCACATGATAGACAACGTGACTGACCAGCCAATAAGCCTCATAAACACTTCGCCTCTACATATCGATGCTAATGTTGCCAATTATGCCCCGAGATGTAAAGCCATTGTTGTGGGGAGAGTAAATCTTTCTCTCCTTTAATTGGAGCTGAGACTCCTGCAGGATTTCCTCACCTGAGCGGAACTTGTTCCGGATGAGAAGCGACCTCTCGGAGGCCAGTAGTGTCATGGTGGAGGGGGAGGGTGACGGGGGGAAGTAGAGAGAGGAAATGCCTGGTGTCACTCGACCAGGAGGAATGGACCCCTCTCCTTGTGTCTCTCGCTGGTGCAGGGGAGCAGAGGAAGCAGGGGAGCAAGAGAGACAGATGCTTGTTAATCCATTGATAGACACAAACCGATATTGATAGAGGCACGCAAAGCACAGAGGAGATAGATGGAGAGGGGAAATAGAGACGCAAAGCCTCTCAGACCTACAGGCGGACTGAGCACTGCGGTGAGCTGCTCTGGCATCGGCAGGCCTCCCTATAGACGGCCTGTCATAATCACACAGAGAGTCACAGAGGCCCACCCACAGAGACACAACTAACGACACAGAGAATTAAACAGACAAGGAGGCTTTTAGAGAGACAGAGCGAGGAGGAAGAGGAGGAGAGCGACGGAGACAGGAGCCCCAGCAGATACTCTTAGACGTCAGGGCTGGAGGACGCTGATTGTGACGGACAAACATGAACTTGCAACACCTACAGTACAGCACACACACTTACTCTATGACAGCAAATGTGTCATGCACTAAAAGAAGAGAGAGCTTGGGATCTACATAAGCTGCGTTGGTACACACACACATACAACCTATTAACAATATTGATTTGAACTGCTACAGAAGACCCAAAGGAGGCCTGTTTGAAGGGACACAAACAAACACACACACACATGCTGTATAGCTGAGGTTATGCATACTAAATCACCACAGTGCTCTTTCTATTCCCAAAATGCACACACACCTCACTTATTTACAGTCAAAAAAAGAAGGCCACTCACTCATTAGTGCAAGCAAATAACAAGCAATTGATTGAGATGTCTGGCTGACACAGGTATTATTTCACACAAGAAGGCACTGCGAGAGAATAAAAGCAAGAGAATGAAAGAGAATACTTACAGGAAGAGAGAGAATTGAGTCCCTTGGGGGGAAATTGGAGTGGATTTAAGATTAAATTGAGAGAGGAGCAAGATGGAGGAAGAGAGGAAAAAGAGAGGACTTCGTGGTGCGTTTAATGACGATTTCTTTCTTTCATGTTCTTTTCATATCCTTCTACACTTCCCCTAAAGGTGAAATGCTAAGAGAAAGAGGATCAGTGGTTCCCTCGTCCCCTTGCGATAGAAACTCACCCTCTCTACCTCTGCCTCGCTCTCTCTGCCCCCCTCTCTCTCCATCCGCCCCAAAGCATCCTGGATCCTTGGTGCCAACTGTGAGCGACTGTCAAACTTTACCCCTTCCCCCCTCCATGGCCTCGTCTCCCCCCTCCCTCCCTTTTAGCAGTCATCCACTCCCCCCCCCCCCCCCTGACATCTGCTGACTGATTGACTAAAGAGCAGATTCAAAGACAATAAGCACTTTTGTGCTTGTTTGACTTTGGCGAAAAAAAGTCGACTCACTGATGACGCTAGTGCAGTTCCTTAATGTGAGGAAGCTGAATTGCCACATAATGTGATGGATATAGAAAAGTGAAGGCAGGATAAAGAGACGGTTTATTACACGGCAGCGAGGAAAAGCCCCGGAGTGTTTTGGACTGGCATCAAATCATGTACTGCAGCAGAACTGCAGGCTCATATGCTCCTGTCAAGACACCTTTGGGTCAGCCTCTTAAAGTGATTTAGCACTGTTTGCGTGTGTGTGTGTATTGCGTGTGCGTGTGTGTGTGACGCCACTGAGAGTCACAGGTCAGTAAGTCAGTGTCTGTCAGCATATACTTTACAGTATGTATCAGCGCCGGACGGTGCCAGGCTAATTCACCCGGGTTTCACCTCAAGCTTCCAGCTTGGGTGAACATGAGAGAGAGTGTGTGTGCATGCGCTCTACATGTGTGTGTGTGTGTGTGTGTGTGTGTGTGTGTGTGTGTGTGTGTGTGTGTGTGTGCCTTTAGGGCTGCAGAAGGGGGGGGAAAGTGGGGGAAGTGAGGTTGTAGCTGGAGCACCTGTTCAGTCGATTTGACGGACAGGCTGGCGTGTGCTGGTTCAGCAGGTCGTAGAGAGTGGGAGACGGAGAGGGGAGGTAGAGAGGGGGAGGCAGAGGAGAAAAGTTGGAGAGGAAGGGGAGGGCTCAACACTTGGGGAAGTCTTTACTACGGGGACAGGAAGAGAGCCGATACAGGGGAAACTAGATGGGGGGAGGGGGTTGCTGCCATTTTATCTGATGTGGAAAGAAAGACTTCTAATCGGAGAGCAGAGAGATAGCACTGCACGGGCCAATTACTGTTGCCATGGAACAACTAATGGAAAACAAAATGAATGGGAACCTTAATTTAATACATGGTTATGGACCACGGGCGGCTCTTTCAGGCGCCATTTGCACAGTGCGCCTGTGTTTTTTGCGTCATTATAGAAGCTCACCTTTGACAGCTTTTTCTCTCATGCCCTGTAAATGCATTTCACACAAACACACACGTAACACACACCTACAAACACTGGCACATTATTGAGGGAAAGGTGATGTAATTGCTTATTCCTCCACAGCTACACCCTCTCCTCTACAGCCTGGGCTCCCTCTCTGATTAACACCTGTTACCCTCCCTCTCTCCCACTCTCACTCACACACACACATATACTCCATAGTGTTAATCCTGCACTGTGTCTGGTGAGCGAGGAGGCTTGCACGCTGTAACCCTTTCCCTTGTGAAATATCATATGTCTCTGTTTAATTCTGGATCTTTTTGTGCAACACACACGCTAAGAAGCATCAGGAGTACAAGTATATTCATGGGCGATTTCATATTTATGTCAAAGCTGCCTCCTTCGCTGCTGAAACTGCAGAGTTTCAATGTAGATCCAGCTCTCCCCCAGGCTGTCTTCTGCCTTTCACCCTGGCGTGAGTATCCCTCCACCATTTGAGAGAGCTGAGAGACAGCAGCATAGGGAATGAGCCAGCACATGCAACACATCATAAGTGAGAGTGTGCCCTCACATGGGTAAACTGTGCAATGACAAAGAAAAATAAATCCATCCATGGTTAGTTTAACTTTCCATCATTTTGGCTCCCAGTGGCAATAATGGGACGTCTGTGATGCACCAGAGCGGATGTACAGCAAACGTATCAAAGTGGCGAATGTATCAAAGAGAGTAAAAACGTACCAGCCGAACACACTTCATTACATCTGCTGCCTCTCCCTGCTCGTTCATCACCGGCTCTATTCTCGTCCCTCTCTGCTCCCCTCCTCTACCTTTATCACTTCAATCACTTGGCCATGAGCCTCGTGCCACTCTGAAGCCCTGCTGCCCGTTCCACTTCACGCAACACAAACACACACACGGGCCGATTTCAAACACACACAGACCACACAGATATCTGTCCGCCCTCTGTCCATCATCCATCTGTCTGTCAGTCACTGCACTTTGAAGCTGTGTGCAATTTGGATAGCTACCAACACACACACACACACACACACACACACACACACACTATACTGTACTGTACACGCACGTCTGCAGCTGGACTGCTGATCTCACACACTCGGCCCGGTTGAATATTCATCATCATCATGCACTGAGGAGCTTGTGGGCTCAGCGATGCAACAGCCCAGTGGTGTCAATTAGGGGACCAGAATCTGTTGTGCGTTACTGACAGAGCAGCATTGATTTAAGGGCCGAAGCCTCAGAGTGACCTTAACAACATGGACGCAGCACTTCAATGAGCTTCCACAACAAGACGGCGAGGAGCGATTGTTAGTTAGGGCGCCATCTTTGATGGAATAGAGGAGGAGGAGACTACTGTAAGTGTAAGAAAGTTAGAAATTAATGAGTGTAATGGGTGCGAAAATATGGATAAAATCTCCTATTGAGGTACATGTCATTTTTAGGGCTGTCAAAGTTAAGGTGATAGTAACGCGTGAACGCAAATTTGTTTTCACGCCATTAATTTCTTTAACGCACTTGGTCTTTTGGAGGTTGTAGCAGGCTCAGTTTTAAAGCTAGAGTGAAGATACTGGCGTCATGTGAAACTAGAAAACCTAAAGAATCCATTGGTACCAACCATGTCTACTAGCTCGTCGATTAGGAGGAGGTTAAATAACGCTCCAAACTTAAGCTAAATTCTGGCGAGGAAAATCTGGCATGGCCATTTTCAAAGAGGTCCCATGACCTTTGACCTCAACATATGGGTACCCACGAGTCTCCCCTTCAATCACATGCAGTTTGGGGTTGAGTCATAGTCAAGTCAGCACACTGACACACTGACAGCTGTTGTTGCCTGTTGGGCTTGAGTTTGCCATGTTATGTTTGGAGCATATTTTTTATGCTAAAGGCAGTACCTGTGAGGGTTTCTGGACAATATCTGTCATTGTTTTGTGTTGTTAATTGATTTCCAATAATAAATATATACCTACATTTGCATAAAGCAAGCCTATTTGTCCACTCCCGTGTTGATAAGAGGATTAAATACTTTCAAAATCTCCCTCTAAGGTCGCGATTAATCATGCACAATCATGCAATTAATCGTGATTAAATATTTTAAACGATTGACAGCCCTACTAATTTTATAACATAGCAACATACAGAATATAGTGATACAGTAATTTATTTATTGGCAAAATTACCACATGTGAATGTACTCCTTCTGGAGTATTTCTATTCATCAGTAAATACAGAGTATGTTTTAATTATAGCTGCATAACTTTATTTATACATCGTGTAGAGACAAGCTGAGAAAACCAATGAAAAAGTGCCGATGTTGGGTTTTCACGCTCTCATTTATGTCTGTAGATCATAAATGTTTTATAGAACGAAAATTTTTTAACTTTGAATTATTCATATTTTCAGTGATTTACGATGGCATACAGTTGGGATAAACTCACTTTACATGTAAATAGATTGTAATGTAGTTTTGCTTCTTACATTTTTCTGCTCTATTTGTATGTATACATAGTGAAACCATATTTTTATGCCTCCGCGCCGCTGACAACCGTGGCCGGAGGCATTATGTTTTCAGGTTGTCTGTACACTTTTCGTGAATGAGATATCTCAGGAACGCCTGGAGCGAATTTCTTCAAATTTGGCACAAACCTCCACTTGGACTCAAAGATGAACTTATTAGATTCTAATAGTCAAAGGTCAAAGATCAAGGTCAATGTGACCTTACGTCCGTGTCATTCTCGTGATATCTCCAAAACAACTTGAGCAAAATTCTTCAAATTCTGCGCAAACCTCCACTTGGAATCAAGGATGAACTGATTCGATTTTCTTGGTCAAAGGTCAAGGTCACTGTGACCTTACAGTACATCCATCCCTTTCTCGTGAAAGCGATATCTCAGGAACACCTGGAGGGAATTTCGTTTTATCTGGCACAAAAATCCACTTTGACTCAAGGATGAACTGATTACAATTTGGTGGTCAAAGGTCACTGTGACTTCACAAAACATGCTTTTGGCCATAACTGAAGAATTCATTTGCTAATTATGACAATTTCGCACAAATGTTTAATAGGATGAAATGATGAGGTCATGACATTTTGGACAGACATGGACGTAAACTGGAACTTGACTGGTTGGCAGCAAATCTAGTTTATAGTCTTGAACTCATCCTACCGACTGGGGTCTCTGCCGACCCCAGAGGTCTACTTTTTGTCATATCTCACTGTTGCTTTATTGTATCATTCCAATTTGTCATGACTTTATCAATCAATTTGTTCCTATTGACTTCATATCATTATTTTCTGTTTTAATTAGTGCTTTTTAAAAAGACCAATGTATTGTGGTCCTGGGTGACCCCAGTCAGTAGCACCCAATTGCAGTCAATGGAGTTAAAATATTTAAAATATAATAAATAGATAACATGTTTTCCATGAGCCCTAATTTAAAGTATGGGGTAGGGGCACTCTGTCTATTTTCATAGCCTAACTAATAACGTTTTTAGAAGAAATAAGTTAATATTTTGTTATAATGGTTGTTTCTGACAGTAGTTTATTATGGGGTCCCCAGGGGCCCCAGTCGGTAGTCCTTGTATGTTAAATAGGTTGGTAGGATGAAGGTTAAGGTGATTATCACAAAAAATTGCAAATTTTTATAGCCGTGCATTATTTTTCTTGTACTTTAGGTTCCTGGCAGCTTTATACGTTGTTAAATTGACTATATGATATGTTAGACTGATAGTTGAGTTTGTGCTGAAAATAAGGATACCATGAATGTGGGGTGAGGACAGTTTGAAAGTGATAAACAAAGACAAAAATGTATCATAGAAAGTCAGCAAAAAAAATAACCAAAATGAACCTGGTCTCTGGTATTTCATCAAATTGATGCCACGATCCGGTAAATCCAATGTCACCATAAAGCAGACCTGCTCATTTATTTGCAACTTTGCCCACAAGTACATCCAAAATATGACTCACTGAAAAAGTAATGAAAAGATCCCTTCTTAGCACATCTCCAGTGGGATAGATGGGGCATAAAACACAGTCCCTTTTTTGTGCAAAAATGATGTCTACAGTTCAGCTGAAGCTAATATGAGGTTCAACCGTCTGATTTAAGCCAAATCAAGTGGGAATTTGTTACAGTTACAGTCCTTTTGTACAAAAATCCCCTTTTTTTGTTCAAACAGTGTTTCCTTGTTGAGTTGTGGTGTAATGATATAAAACAACGAGGGGATTTTGTGCTGCAAGAGAGTGCAACTTTAAAAGAGAAACTCAAGATTCATAATAGCTTCAGCTGAACTGGACCATGATTGTTCCTTCATCTCGTACATTAAAATTGCATTAGGAAGGGATCCTGTTACAGCCAGAGTTGATAAGAGGAACAATTACATTGACCAGTAACTCAGAACTATACATTAGTGTAATTACATGTAAGTATTGTTTTAAGACGGACTTGAAAAAAATGTAAACAAGCTACCTTCCTTTAAATGGCTGTGACAGCTGAAAATGTTAATTGTATTCAACTGTGTTACTTATAATTTGTCTGAGTCCTTTGTGGACCAAATGTCTTGTTTGTAACTAACAAGACTCCCTCTATGAGTTACAAGTCATACATTCAGTTAAAGGTAAAATACTGAAAGTAAAATATGCATTAAACATTACAGTTTTGTCAGAGCAAAAACTCTCCACTATCTCCGAGAGCAGACGGTTTCTCTGCAGCATATTCTTCATTCTCTGCTTGGTTAACCTTTGCCCTCCACACCTCTCTCCTTCCACTGACCCTCTATGAAAGTGAGTTTGCCAAAAACTGAAATACTACGGAGCTTAGCGCAGGCCTTTCAGCGTGCCAGCGCATCTCTATTCGCACAATGGCCAGCGTAGAAATAAGGAATGGCTCTGCCACGAGGACCCAGTCAGGTCATTTGAGCAATACGGTGTTTAATAACTTATCTTGAGCTGAGCTCCGTTAGGCTCCGTGGCTTAAATGGAGCGGAAAATTGGGAGTGTGCAAAAAAAAAGAGGACTGTCTTACAAACTCAATTACTCCCTGGAGGCAGTCCAGCAGATATATATCAGGTATCCTCGTTTTTTTTTCTTCACAAAGATCCAACGTCTGGTCTCATCTTCGGTGATTAATAGAGAAGAGAATCAACTGAGGATCAAGTTAAATTAGAGCAGAGATAGATATGGACACTGGCCCAAGTGTTCATTATCAAGGAAAAGCCACATCAAATATACTTCAATTCAAAGACACAGACGGGGAAGAGAAAAATGGGACAAAGATTCAGTTACAGTTGAGAAATTTTATTCAAATAAATTAACATAATTCACATTAAACAAAAACAATCTGAATATAGTGTTTGTGTTAGAATAACTCCAAAAACATTTGGTCAAACTCTCACATGATATGAATTAAATACATAAAATCGACAGCTGCAGTAAAAGATAAAGTAAGCATATTCCGTCACAATGTAAAAAAAAAAAAAGTGAATATTGAAATAAAACAAGTGCAAATGACTCACAGTGTCTCTGACGGTAGGAAAGATAGATTACATCTTTCACATAAGATAGTGCAGAAGTGCAGCTCTTACAAATAGTATTTTTTATATACACAACTAGAGCATTTAGAGCTAATAAGTTATCCTTTTCTGAGCACTTGAGGGTTTTATATTGGATTGTATGAGAATGCAATTTAGCAGTCGAATTAATAATCTGAATAAAAAACATGATTTTGAAGCTTTACCTTTCATACATATAAAAATGTATGCACCTTTTTTTCATACAGGAAAGCTAACGTCAAAATCATGTATGACTTCGAAGGCTGAAGTTTTGCCCACTAAATGGAATGGGAATAATAATACACATTCATATAAATAAATTAGCTTAAAAACATTGAAATAAATATTGCAAGTGCTCCCTTTTTTTTAAACGTTAATTAACGAGGAAAGTTTAGTGTCTCACCAGAGTTACATCCTCCTTTCCTTCACTTTGGAGTCTATCTCTTTTAAGTTTCCATCTCAGACTCGGAGTTATCCAAATGAGACACGGTGGAGCTGTACCACTCAGCACTCTCTTCTTCCTCCTGTACTCCGGATCCGCCTCCTCCTCCTCCTCTATCTTTTCTCTCGTTCAACATTTCCATGGCTACTTGGTGGTAAGGGTGTTTGCGTTTGGTGTGTCGGCGTAGCGTGTTGCGCTCCGCGAAGCGCGTGTGGCAAAGTTGGCACTGGTAGGGTTTCTCTCCGGTGTGGACCCGCTGGTGGCGCTGGAGCTCACCGGCCTCCCTGAAGCGTTTGGCGCAGATGGGGCACACAAAGTTCCTCTGGCCTGTGTGGATGTGCTTGTGTCTCTGTTGAGGAAAATAGAACATTTAAAAAAACAAAGAATCTGTGAAACTATCACTCAACACTTTTATTAATACACCTATAATCAATATTTTTATATTAAAAGGGATAGTTTGGGTGGTTTGAAGTGGGGTTGTATGAGGTACTTATCCATAGTCAGTGTATTACAGTAGATGATGGTCGGCACGCCCCCAGTTTGGAGAAACAGACAGGAGTCACCACACAGTATCAAAACTGCTGTGGACGGAGCCGGCAACAAAACGTATGTTAGCCGCCTAAAAGAAAGGTTCCACCTTAAAAAGTCAATATCAGTTGAATTGTAAGCTATATTTAGAATATTTCTGTTGGTTTACCTTGTCCTGAGACGGCTATGCAGTCTATGTTTCTGACGGGGAACTGAAGCCTATGCTTATCTATGCTCTCGCAAACAGACTCCATTGAAAAAAGCTGTAATTTCACCTCACAAAACATGGGAGTTGCTGGTCTACCGCTGCCTCGATCAGTTAGTTTGTTTGTGTCATTTTGTGACTTTGGTTAGTTCGGATTCACCAAAGTCACACAATAACGCAAACAAACTAACCGATCGAGGCAGCGGTAGACCATCGAACCCCGTGTTCTGTAAAGGAAATTTACATTTTTTTTTTCAATGGAGTCTGGTGGCTTTGGCGAGAGCATAGACGGCTTCAGTTCCTCGTCGGAACAGGCTGTCTGATGGCAAGGTAAATCTGTGAAAATATTCTAAGTATAACGTACACTTAAACGGATATTGATTTTTTTTAAGTGGGTCTTTTTTAGGTGGCCAAAATCTGTTTTGCTGTCGGCCCCCGTCCAAAGCAGTACATTACTTTCCTCCTGTGCTGGTACTGCTGTCTGCTTCTCCAAACTGGGGACGTGTCGACCGTCATCTACTGTAGGTAATACACTGACTATGGATAAGTAGCTCATACAACCCCACTTCAAAACACCCAAACTATCCCTTTAACAATGGATCACATGACTACTTGTATGTGAAAGGGGTCACTTGTAGTGATGAGCTTTGTGGCATCTTTCAGCTCGTTCTGCTGATTCACCAGTAACTTTACTGTTTTGGTTCAATCTCACAGCAGCGTGCTCGGCCGCAACGGGCAGCTGTTTTCAGCTAAAAAGCTCTAAAAACCCACAGTACAATAACCAAACGACAGACAGACAAAGCTAGCGACTAGCTGGTGAACATAGTGGAGCATTTAGCAGCTAAAGAGACAGATATTTCCCTCAGGGGTTATTGAACTTATTCATCAGGTGGCCACAAACATGACTCCAAATCAATGCGAATGTTTCTCCATGTCTGCTGGATGTGTAAATAAGCAACTGTTTGCTAACAGATCAACTTAAAAAGTGATAGAATTGTGTTTGCAGCTTGTTTCTGCTGCACCCAAGTGGCCTAAAAATCATTTATTGCTGGTTTAACAGTCACTGCACTAACAATTTGTGACATCTGTTCATTACTTGTAGTGATGATGAAATGATAGTATAATTAGTGTAATTTGCAACTGACCTGCAGATGGCTGGAGCGTTTGAAGGCTTTGCCGCACTGCTGGCAGACGTGAGGCTTCTTCTGCGAGTGTGTGATGGCGTGGCGCTCAAGGTCGGAGAGGTAAAAGAAGACACGCGGGCACAGCTGGCAATACAGCACCCTGCGGGCGGCCATGGCGTCGGGCGATTCCTCCGGAGAGAGAGAATCCAGTGGGTCGAGGGGGTCGAGCTTATCGGAGGCGAGGATGGCTCCGATGGGAGGGGAGGGAGGAGCGGCAGCGCTGGAGAAGTAAAGATGGTCGTCCAGAGGTAAATGTTCCGAGTGCAGGTCAGACGGGTCAAATCTGGACTCCGAGGCCGGCGACTGGGACTCCGAGCTGGGCTGAGCTGAGGGGTCAAAGGTCAAGCTAGCGGACTGTGGGTGCGGAGAGGACGCTGTTAAAGTTGATGGCTTGTTGTTTTCACTTGAGACTTCTTCAGCAGATATGGCTTCGCTTCCAGGGTTTGAATTGGAAGAGCTGGTTTGAGAATGGAGGTTTGTGCTGTGGCGGTCGTTTTGAAGAGCGGGAGAGGAGGAGGTGAGAACAGAGACGGAGTTTACACCGGTCACTCGTGACAGGACTTCAGGGGGGTTGTTGGGGCTCAGCCTGATGACGGGGTGGGACAGCGTGGGCAGAGGTGATCCTAACGCGGTGACCTGACCGGAGGACAAAGGGAGGGAGATGGGGGCGGAGGCCGCGGTGATCTGGGACAACTGACCGGTGGAAGGGTCGAGGACAGCGATAGGGGTGGAGGTAGAGTCGCCAGAGGAAGAAAGTACAGATGAGAGGAGGAGGAACATTTGGGTGGAAGCACCAGGGCAGGCCTGAGTAACTGAGAGGGGAAGCGAGGAGAGCTGAGGAGAGGAAGAGGAGGACGACAGGAGGAGAATAGGAACGTTAGTAGACGGGTTTGTGAGGATCTGAATGGGCTGGCTGGGGATTGATATAACAGCATTAGCCTCCTGAACCAATTTAACACTCGGCTCTGTGGTCTTAGAGGGATCTGAGTTTGTAATCGAACTCGTGACGACTTCTGGAGTCTTTGTCTGATCGACACTTAGTGATGGAGAATCAGCAGCAGGAGCTGGTAAGTTGTAAAGATGATCAGAAGGTGCTTTTAGTGCATTATCTAAACTTTGGCTGAGGCTAAGATCTGCTGACGCGGACAACTGCGGCGACCCCGTTCCTTCTACCTGATCCTCTGACGTGGAAGCATCGACCTGCGGCACTTTTAATCCATCTGGACTGAGCGTGTACGGTATTCCCTGGTCGTCTATGAGGAGAAGGTTTTCGGTGTCTATCGAGGGGAGGGAGGTGAAGACAGAGCTGGAGAAGAAAGAGGGAGACAGGAGAGAGTCTTCAAGTGTATCTGTGGCGTCCGTACGCAGCACAGAGTCCTCTCCTTCACCGCCATCGTCCTCTTCTACTACATCCCTGTCTCCTTCTCCCTCGTATTCGTCGACCTCCATAATCAGCGAGCTTTCGCAGCCGCAGTCGTCCAGAAGGCGTTCACACCTCCTCTCTCGACTCTCTCTCTTCTTGGGCAAACTCAAGTCCAGCGGTTCTGTCTGCTCCTCCGTTCCCTGCTCGGCAAACGTCCTGCAAGACTTTAAGTCCATTTCTTGCAAAAATAGAGGACTATTTTCCTGAATGTCTCTCTCTGTAGTTTCCTCTTTAATCCCTTTCAGACTCAAAATTGTAATTGTATGAGTGCTTGAAATGAAAGGAGTTTGTGACCCATCAGTGTGAATGATTTTAACACCTGAAACACGTCTCTCTTTGCACATTGTGTCCCCCCTCGCTGCCTCTGCTTGGTGGAATGATTCTGGCTTAGCTTCCTCAGTAACTTCCTTGATTCCTCCTTCCTTTTTAACAGCAGATATTAGGATTTTATTTTTGTTTTTTCCTGCTCCAGCTGAGACCGAAACAGATCTCCTAAAATGCGAGAGAGCAAAGTCTTTGGTCAGGCTGATGGCAGAGTTTGTGATTGGCCTCTTGCACCGTGGGGGAACGACAATTTTGAGTCTGATTGGCCGGCTGCGTAACACAGGCACCCCAGTCTTTACCGTGATTGGCTGCCTGAGCACACCGATCTTACTTGTTTCCTGAGAGGCCGGCTCACAAGTCCCGCCCACCTCTGGCTTATTCCCATTGATTGATGGAGCAGCCTGGCTGCTGGTCAGTGCTGCTCTGACAGGGCACGGCTGGAGGTTACCTGGTACAGTACTGGGTGAGATTTCTTCCTTTGGGTCCAAAAAAGCCTCTGTCACTGGCCCTGATCCCTCTGCACATCGGCTGCCATTTTGGACATCCAGGCTGCCACTGGTCAGGACTGAAGCCAACTGAGAATCCATTTTGGGGCAGACCCATTTATATTTCTATAAAAATTGGAATAAAATAATAAATTAGAAACTCAAGAGAAGCACATTAGAATATAGAAAAGCACAATTCATGGTAGTAAATGAAGGGAATTAAAGAAACATCATGGATGGCTGAAAGTGAAGGTGATTACTGGGGTCAAGTTCAGTGCAAATAAAATCACAGATTATTCTGTGATATTACTATAATAATAATAATAATAATAATAATAATAATAATAATAATAAATTGGATTTATATAGCGCCTTTCAGAAACCCAAGGACGCTTTACAAAGGGGGCACACAAAATCATACTAATAAATAACACAGAGGAGAAACTATAGCCAAGTCATTAAAAGAGTGATGTGTATAATAATAATAATAATAATAATAATAATAATAATAATAATAACAGGCTGGATGAGACTCAACTCCTCAGTCCGAAATGATGATGCCTTCCTCCTCCTCCTCATCATCATCATCATCATCACACCGTCCTGGTATAATTGTGATGGTTACCTTGCATGATCCGAATTTATTATATCTCATAGCCCATTCAGAGAAACGCACCGGATCACAGCAGAGAAACAACATCTCTCTCTCTCTCATACTTCTATCATGCACATGCAGCATACATAATAAAACACATTTCGCTTTGGAGCAATATTCATATCCCGCTTTGGTTTTAAATGCAAAAAGCCTGTTTTAAATGTGTCTTTAAGCCGAGAGGAGTCGGTGGAGGTGGAGGACGCCATTACGCACACAGTCCCCGGTCCGAAACACCAACATGATCATGGTGACAGCTCTGACAGCTCTCGGACCTGGGACTCCGCTAGCGCTCAACGGAGGAGAGAGAAGCGTGTATATTTACAGCACAGGACAGGACAGTCGCGGTGTGGATGAGAGCGGATCCTCTCCCTGTGTGTGCCCCGGTAGCTTCCTCGGACCTACAGCCAGCCATTTTAAGAGCCGAGGGTCCGAGCCTCCGAGAGCAGCTCAGAGCTCAGAGCTCAGAGCAACGCAGCTTTTACAGGACTAACTTTCCCAGCGCGCTGTCATGTCCTCTCCAGCCCTGTCCACACATTTAAACACTATATGTTAAACTCTACTCCACCCAGACAGACTCTCTCTGCATAGGGGACTGGCTTACCCGAGCTGTGGAGACTTCCGGAGGACCAAATATGACTGTGCAGTGTAAAGAGGGTGATGCTGCGAATGCCGAGGGAGGGAGGGGTCAAGGGGAGTTGCTATGGTGTCGCAGCCTACCGGGTCCTACCGGGTCCGTTGCTATGGTGTAGCAGCCTACCGGGTTCTACCGGGTCCGTTGCTATGGTGTCGCATCCTACCGGGTTCGTTGCCATGGTGTCGCATCCTACTGGGTTCGTTGCTATGGTGTCCCCTTCTACCAGGGTCCGACTAGTAGCCATGTTCAGCCTATGAGTACTGTTGAACCTGCAGCACTGCTCTGAAAGGCTCTCTCTCTCCGTGCTGCCTGAGAGTCACAGAGACGGGAGGCAGAGCAACAGAGTGATGAAGAGGAGGGAGAACTTGAACTGAAGAGGTGTCACATGTATAAAAGGAAGCCATGAGAGCAAACAGTTCAGTTGCAAATATTACTCCACATAATTACCAGCTACTTTGCAGACTAAGACTGTAAATACAAAACAGCAATGTTATGTCATTTTGTCAGCAGGTAAAGTTGCATTTCCAAACAGCAGTGGTGGAATGTGCATAAGTACATTTAGTCAAGTGCTGTACTAAAAGGGACTATTTGTAACTTTCAGAAATGCTTGTTAACAGCGACACCTGTGGCGGTTAAGTCAACGAAAGTCAGCGTCGGGCTCGCGCTTGCTCGCTCTAAATAGACATGAACGAGCATCCCTCAACACAGTGAGGCGACACACGTCAGCTAAAACCACAATATCACTCTATATTTCAGCTGGTTGGCAGATATATTAGCAGATATAAGGACATTTTAAAGGTGCAGTGTGTTGGATCTAGCGACATCTAGCGTTGAGGTTGCAGATTGCAACCAACTGAAGCTTCTTCCGTGTGCCGAGCGTGTTAGAGAACTACGGCACATATAAAGGAAACCAGAGAGCAAATTTCACATTACTTTATTTCACATCATCAAAAAACTTACAAGCCTCAAGACTTGATGCGTCAACAGAGGAAAAGAAATATCACACAGTGAAATATATCACAGAGTCAAGCCATTATGAGTTATTATAGCATGTATCCATGCATTATATATATATATATATACTGTACACCCTCATATGGATTGCATCGACAGTACGCGTTGGCTCAAGCTGGAGGAGAATCTAAATAATGCTTGAGGGGCTTTGCAGATTATAATTGCAGCCGCAGTTTGATAGTATGCATGAGATAGAGGGTACTAAAGGTCACGAGCACTGTTCGAACCCGTGATGCCACAAACACAGGAGCCACAAGAGCTGTGGAAAATGTTTCAGACAGACCACAATCGGATAGCATGGATAGTTTAAGCAAAGCTGCGGAGTGGAGAAGGAGGTGATGCTGTGTGTGAGGAGTGTGTGTGTGTCATATTGTGACACGGTGTCGTGAGTGTCGTCGAGGAGGTCATCACTCCACGTCATCGGGCTCACATGCTTCAATCTCTGACACCAGCCGGTGAGGGAAGAGCTTATACTGGAACCATGTGGGCTCTGCAGCACAAAGAGACAACAGCTGTCAATAATCATGTTATTACGACTGACGTGAAAAGATACAGTGGTGGTCCGAGGTTTACCGAGGTAGCAGGCCGGTGGCTGCAGCTCTCCATCGAAGCAGGTTTGGGTTGCAGTGAAGCTGCACTGCTTACGAGGGTGTTTGCAGTAGAACGTCACATTTTCCCCGTGAGGAACCACGGCGTCCGTGACGTCGAACGGCCAGCGCTTCACTCCACCGATCACCACGCGGCTTCTCTCGGCAGGGATGAGACAGCGAGCTGTGGAAAAAGATTTGTTTCGCAATTGACGTGTTCCCTTCTAGACACGACCCTGAACATACGGGTTGTAGCTAACAGTGAAAACAAAGGCAACAGTGCTGACAGAGCTAACAGTGTTAACCTGGGGAGGGTGGGGGACCGGAGGGGGGGGGGGCGGCACGGTGGTGCAGTGGTTAGCAAACCCAACTTGGGGCCCTTCTGTGTGGAGTGTGCATGTTCTCCCCATGTTAGCTTGGGTTTTTTCTGGTTTCTCGAGTCTCCCACAGTTCAGAGAGGTTGGCAGGTTAGGTGTATTGTTGACTGAAGGTCACCTATAGGTGTGAATGTGAGCGTGACTAGCTGTCTGTCTCTATGTGTCAGTCCTCTGATAGTCTGGCGACCTGTCCAAGGTGTACCCCGCCTTCGCCAAATGTCAGCTTGGATCAGCTCCAGCCCCCCCACGACCCTGAATAGAATAAGCGGTTACAGATAATGGATGGATGGAACTGGAGGATGGGTGCTACGCTTCCGCGACAGTTGCCGTATGAAACTAGTGCAGAACAGTGGCCGTGAGCTAGCCAGTGGGGCACGCTCACATGCATGAACATGCGCTAAAAGCATGCACAGCCCAGCTACGTAAACAAAGCATGGAGAAATTACAACACACACATAGGGAAAGTTACTTCATTCTCTGCTCAGGTAGACATTATACTCCTCTTAAAGATATTTACAAGACAAATAGTTGTTTGCTGCTATATTAATGCTCTGGATATCATATAGAGCATCTTTAAACTCATCAAATGCATACATTTTGTTTGTGGCGTGGCCGTTTAAAACATCACTCACCTCTGCAGTATGGGGGCGATGCACTCCAGCTGCTGTTGGACAGGCAGGTGACCTTCTGGGGTCCGTCCAGCAGGAAGTTCTTTTTACAGAGGTAGTGGATGTCGAAGCCAACTTCATATTCAGTTTTCTGGACAGCCACCACGTAGCCCTGCTCCACCTCTCGAGGAGGCTGGCAGTACACTTCTAGAGAGAGAGAGAGAGAGAGAGAGAGAGAGAGAGAGAGAGAGAGAGAGAGAGAGAGAGAGAGAGAGAGCAGATTATCAGCCTGTTTATTCAGGAGATCCACTAATCTTTAAAACATATAATAGAGTGCTCCTGGTGACGGCTTCTGGTGGTGGCCTCTGTCCTTCTTTTCTGCTCTTATCTTTACTTTCTTTCAACAACAGGCCATGCAATACCAGGTTTGGCCACTAGATGGCAAAAAAGCACTGTGTACCAGAGCAGTAGATCTTAAAATGTGAATACTTGAAGGGGTTTGTGTGTCTCCTTCTTTGATTCACTCTTTCTTTTACATAACCTACACACATGCACACAACAAACAAAAGAACATCTCTACTAAATAAAATGTGTTTCTTCAGTCCATTCAATCACACATGCACCACCGTTCTCCTGCTAACCTTGACAGATGCACGAGGACACACTGACTGTAAAGACGAAGCAATACTCACACAGCCAGTGCAATGCCCAGTGCACTTACTTTTACAGATGGGGTGAGGGTACTGCCAGGTCTGATTATCCTGGCAGAAGTTTTCACTGCTCCCCACTATATCCGCTCTGGAGGAGAGAGAAGGGAGAGAGTGTTGGAGGCAGATGGCAGCGTGTCATGTACAGTACTGACAGCTAAAGGAGCTTCGTCTAAACAAAAGTGATGAAAAAAGGTGTAAATGATTTCCTTTTTACACTCTGTCTCTCCCTTTCAGAGTGTCTGAATTTTGTGAGCACAGTTCTGGCTGACACATCCACTCGGGCTCATCTTATCCTGCCGATGAGTCAGTGTGTAAAAGGGGAGTCAATACAAGATTAGACTGTAATGACCTAGTTAGCTCAATGGAGAGATCGTCAGCTGGGAGATCAAAATGAATTTCCTGCCATTCATCGCTCATCGCCCGCCGTTCCACAACACCTCTCCCACAGCGGTGGAGAGTAACTAAGTACATTTACTGAAGTACTGTACTTAAATACAAGTTTGAGGTGCTTTAGTTGAGTATTTCCATTTTATGCTACTTTATACTTCTACTCCACCACTATTCAGAAGGGTATATTGTACTTCTTACTTCACTACATTTATCTGACAGCTACAGTTATTAGTTACTTTTCAGATTTTACATTAAAAAACGTATCATATGTTTATAAAATACAACACGGTGTTAAAGATTAAACCAGAGCTTCTGAGCCTTTTGACCTCTTACCAGAGATGTGGACTTGAGTCATATGAATTGTACTTGAGTCAGACTCGAGCCACTAATTTGCTGACTTTCGACTCGACTTGACAAATCAAAAAAGACTTGCAACACGACGTGGACTTTAACACCAGTGACTTGTGACTTCACTTGGACTTGAGCCTTTTGACTTGAGAATAGTCTACTTGATACCTTCCCCCTAGCCCAAAGATTAAAAAGTATGTTATTTAAAAAGTGTGCCACAAATCAATTCATTTTCTGAATCAACTAACGTTAACGCTGTCCATTCCCAGCAAGTCAACACTAAATTCCAACCTAAGACCCAACCGACAGCATCCAATCAAGTTGCAGGAGACAACCATGAGGAACTAACGTTGCGTTACTGAGCACCAGTTGGAAAAAATGATACCAAAGATAATTTAGTTTGCGCACAAAAACTACATGGTAGTCAACAAAACTAATTGCAGTACGCAAAACGTGTGGGTTGAAAATAACATGACACAAATGTTATTAAATTTGGTGAAAAGCGCATTATGACTTGTTTGGGACCCGAAACTCAAAGTTTAGGACTTGACTCAGGACTTGCTTGCTTTGATTTGGGCCTTGTATGCAAAGACTTGAGACTTACTTGTGACTTGCAAAACAATGACTTGGTCCCACCTCTGCCTCTTACAGTAAAGCAGTCTCTAGTTGGGGCTCCTGGTCACGATTCAGATGTCTATGAAATGTTAGTTCCACTAAAGAGACATGGCTTTGTTTTAATAACTGTTTAAGGCCCAAATAAGTAAAAAGCTAAAATTAGAGAATAGTTACAAAAAGAGTTCAGATTTGTGTTGCAGAACTTTGTTTGTTCTTCTTTCCTACAACGAGGTTCATCTCATGACTCCTCAGATTTATCTTGTGACTCTTTGAATGGGGTCGACCAACAGGTTGTGAATCACAGGACTAAAGTCTTAAACAACGTGAGCCGATGAGTGCAAAACCATGGTAACGCCATTCGCCTCTCTCAGAGGCCATCCTTACCATAATAACACTACTTTAGAAGCAACGGAAGTCAGACGGCGGCTGGCGGTACCACGGTTTTGCACTCTGCGGCTCACGTTACTGCAGTTTCACAAGCGAAAGGCTCCCTATTTAGATATGAAGGGCTCATTCTAAGCTAATGAAAACACAATGATTCTTAGTTTCAGGTGATTATACACTAATGAGAACATAGTTAAGAATATTATATTACATTTCTGCTAATAGATCCCCCAAAATGTTACACACTGTTCCTTTAAGTAGGATTTAAAATGCAAGTATACCTGTTGAACTGGTACTTTTACTTGAGTAAAGGATGTGAGTACTTCTTCTATCACAGCTCTCCTGTAATCAAGCCATCCCTCCACTCCCTCCCTCTTCTTCACACTCCATCCCCGTCTTCTCACTTCCTCCATTTCTACCTTTCGTATCATTTCAGGTTTTCATAGCCACTGCCTACGCACTCACAGCCATAACCTCCCATCGCTCCCCATCTCTCACCCAGACAGGCAGCTGTAGCGGATGGAGGTTCCTGCTGTAGCGTCGCCCTGGATGCTGAAGGTGTTGATGATCTCTTCAGTCAGAGGGCAGGTTTGGGCGGCAGCAGGTACATCAGGTGAGCGAGTCTCTGGAGGTCAAAGAGGAACAGACATTTGAAGACTTTATTGGCAGACCTTTTACTTAAGTAAAAGTAACAATACCATACAGTAAAAGTACTCCACTGCATGTACAGGTCATGCATTGAAGGAGAAAATGCCCAAGAAAAACAGTCATGTTATGTAATTCTTTCATCAGAAAAGTTGCATTTCCCACAGCAGTGGTGGAATGTGCCTAAGTACATTTACTCAAGTGCTGTACTTAAGTACAATTTTGATGTACTTGTACTTTACTTATATATATATACAGTATATCCAAATTATGCATCTTAATACTTTCCCTCACTGCTCCTACAGTTCAGTTGCAAATATTGTACATTTTTACTCCACATAATTACCAGCTACTTTGCAGATTAAGACTGTAAATACAAAACCTATGAACTTCTAACATGTTGTGCATTGTTATAGATTTACTACCCAACGGTGTAAAGTGATTAAAGCTCCTCCTCCACCAGCTACTTTACTAAAATGCTGCTTACACACTAATCCACCAGTCATACTTTTTGCAATAATAAAATCTAGGCACACTTTACTTTAAATCTCCCTATTTAGCATTCAACATTTGATAAAATTGTTTATAACACCTTTTAATGGAGTTATTAGCAGATATAAGGACATTTTAAAGGTGCAGTGTGTTGGATCTGGTGACATCTATTGGTGAGGTTGCAGATTGCAACCAACTGAAGCTTCTTCCGTGTGCCAAGCGTGTTGGAGAACTACGGCGGCCGGCGCGAAAACGCAAATGGCCCTCTCTAGAGCCAGTGTTTGGTTTGTCCGTTCTGGGCTACTGTAGAAACATGGCAGCGCGCTCTGTATGTAAATATAAATGGCTCATTCTAAGGTAACGAAAACACAACAATTCTTATTTTCAGGTGATTATACACTAAAGAAAACATACTTATTAATATTATATTCCATTTCTGCCGATAGATCCCCTTAAATGCTACACACTGTTCCTTTAAGTGTTTCTTAATGATGCATGTTTTATATAATCACAACTGTGTTTTACTATATTATATCATTCATTATCTATTTATGCACCAGCCTCCACTTATTGTCACCCACAGGGGGAGTTTTAGCTGTTAACACTTATATCTTACTCGTAGTGGAGTGCTTTTACCTTGTACTATTACTACTTTTACTACTTAAAGTATCTGAATACTTGTTCCACCGCTACCCTGTAGTGACAGTGATGTGTTTAAAGCTCCTCAGAGAGAAATGCAGCAAGACTCAGTATGCATCTAATGTGCATTTGTGATTCAAAGGCGTAAATACGACCCAATATAGGTCAAACGATTACCAGCACAAACACAGAAAACACATTAATCAGCATGCAACTGATGGATGTGGACGTGATTTTGCAGGTGACAACCTTTAGCAAGTAAAGACGGAAGGAAGCATCCTCATTTGACTCGTATTAACCAGGGGTTCTATTTATTTTGTGACCCACAGAGGCGTTTCACTCAATGTCTTGTTCTATTTAAGTTGAAATAACCCCTCTTAGGTAATAAATCAAAGTTCGACGAGCAGGTGAAACACCTCTCCGAGCTCACAGCTATATATCTGCGATTGTATAACACCTGGCACCGCTCATCCCTGGAAGTTTGAGTGCCTCACGCTTTTTGGAAATATAAATATCAAGAGTGGTGCTTGGAGAGAGGCTGCAGCGACCCGGGCTCCATCAAGCGCGGGGTTTTCGGTGCTGAGCGCGGCTTTGAAAGGCAGAGACAGCTCTTGCCTGAGGGCTGTCTTAGGTATCTGAAACCGAGAAGCGTTAATATAAGAATGTAAAGGGACCTATGGGAGAGGGAGAGTTACGAGTGTGTTTGGCTGCGGATGAGAGCCCGAAGCTGAGTTTCTGTTTTCACATATCGCCCTCCTCCTGCCTCCTCTACTGCTGCCACCCACACAGGCTGCTGCACCAAACTGCTACGAAGCAGGTATATATCAAATTCATCTTTTTAAATATCACAAAACTGTGATTTTGAATGAACCACAACGTTAAATACACAGCAATCTGATTGAGAGCAAAAGATGTATGTTTGTACTCTTGTTTTTCTCCCACAAACACACACACACACACACAGATGCATGCAAGCAGCACAAACTAAATAGCCTCAAGCTGCATGCTTGTCCTTGGCTCCCATTGTAGAGAGAGACCTTATCAGAGGCCTCAGATGGAAGAGGATGAGAGGAGAAAAGAGATGAGAGCAAAAGAGGATGAGAGAGGAGAGCAGAGGAGAGGAGAGCAGGGAACAGAAAGGCCTGGAGCAGCGTGAGCAAGAGAGCTCTCTGACTCTCCTGACTGTGATCTGTCGCCCACACACACACACACACACACACACACACACACACACACAGACACACACACATAGAAACTCTAACACATGTGCAATCCGCCCCCCCACACATACACATCTAATGTATACAGAAAAAATCTCTACCTCTCTCCCATAAACACTCACACAGTAGATGCACATTCACACCCGCTCTGTGCCACTTTGACAGTGATCTGCCGCCCACCGCCTCTCAACAGGCATGAAGGAGCTCGACTCACACTCTAACACACATGCAAAGGGACACACACACAATACAAACGCTCTCACACGTTCAAAACCCACCTACCTTCTGCCTGTCTCTCAGCAGGAGGATATACTCTACGAGAGCTGAGAATCGTATCCTCATTTCACATCTTTGAAAAAGATGAAAAATCTTGAGGGTGAGACCAGGACCCAGCTGGGTTGAGGATTCCTAAGACAGCGTGTTTACTGTAGCTCCGTGGTGTCTGTGATTAATGCAGAGCTTTAAAGCTGAAATTGTGCCGTTTTTATCAGAGCTGTCAGAAGCAATAAGCAAAAAGCATATTTCCAGGTGCTGCATGTTGATGAGATGTGTGGAGATACTAAGAAGTATTGATGGCTTTACTTCATGTACCGCTGTGCAGCCTCATGACACAGCGGTGGTGGTAATAAGGCTGCACAGCGGTAGAACAAATATTGCTTTTTGTGAGCCACTTATTCAGATTTATCTCTCTTTTTTTTGGCTCTATATTTAGCCCGACATAAAGTTGAAACTACATGATTATCTCAGGGCTCGGCGGTACTTTGCTTGTAAATGAACCTGTAAACACTGGGAAGTCCTTTCGGTCCTTCATCAGCTACTCATGCTTTTGTCTCTGCTCTGGCGCCTGTGGCTATACCTCGGTGCATCTTTAAAGCAAACCTGCTCACATGTCAGTTTTAGGTCAATTAAAAGGTTGTTTCTAGCAAGCACAAGGCTAGACATGTTCTCATCCAAACTCGTCACATACTGACACTTTGTCAGACCCTTCGGCTTCACTTTATCCGTCGCACTAAAAACGTGCTTAATGTTGTGAAATAAACAAAACACTTGCTTAGGTTTAGGCTACAAAACCACTTAGTTAGGTTTAGGGGGAAAAAAACGTGGTTGGGCTTAAAATTACTACATTTTTTTACAGTGCAAATGACTGGAGTTGTAAACACGGGCGTTGTAAACATGCACAGGACGCGAACAGCGATCTCCTGGATGAAAGCCTTGTGTTTGACCCATCCACCTCCCCTTCCCAGCACCTGGTGTGTCTCTTTCACTCATAATACGTCACCACAGCACTTTCCCTGAGCGTTTACTGGTGCTGCAGATGGGTTAATAGAAAGCACGGTGCATACCGGCGTGAAAGGGTACCTTGTGCGGTGGTATCAAACGCAGACGGCTATTACAATTTGTCAGTATTTGACGCCCTGGGAATGAGAACGGGCTGGTTAGACACAACATTGGTGAAGCTTATTATGAATTTATAATGCTAGATTTTTATTGAAACTGTGTTCAAAAAGTTCATCTTGATTCCATTTTTAGGCTGTAATTTAGGTTTTTGTTGTATTATCTTTCTTAATCCTGTATTATACAGTATATTTAGGGTAGTTTACTGTGTCCACTCTTGAATAACAAAACAGAAACACTATACAGTCTAATTTGGTCTATGTGTAGACTAGATAATATAACATGGCCCACAAAATGAACCGATGTAGTTTCATACCATTGGTGTTGCAATAGACCGTGATATTTAAAATTGAAATATTGATATTATGTTAATAATACATCTATAATAACCATTGTTTAAATAATCCTCTTAAATCATTTTATATATACAGTTTTGGTCACGGACTCTCTCTCCACCTCCCTACACTCATGTTTTGAATGGTATTGATTTGCTAAAAAAGAGACAAAACGCACAATAAACAAAGTACAGATTAATTTGACTGAAAGCATTATTCTTTTTTAAATTTTCTATAGATATTGTGATAACATCGTGATTGTGACTTCTTTTGGCCACGATAATCGTGTAGTGAAAATCCGATATCGTGACAGCCCTATTTCATACATATGTATAACAGAAGATATAGACATCTGTGCTGTTGTGGTGCACACACATACACACACACACACACACATATATACATGTGCATCCATATGATCTTCACACACACACACACACACACACACACACACAGCGTTTCTTTCCTCTTTGAACTTATCAACAGTTCAACAGTAAAAATCTTCCGACAGTCATTATGAACAACTAAAGCTCTGGTTGCTATGGTGATGAGGAGAATAGGTCCCAGTTGTGCAATGTCTCAATCGACTAAACCACAGACGGGTTTCATTCCTGAATATCTCTCTCTGTCTGTCTGTTTTGCATGAAGACAAAATCATACCCAAACACATCAACTGTACACACGCACGCAAAATCTGCTGCTTCTGTTAAATAACAGACAATATTACATTTGAGAAAGTAATAAATACCACAGTAACATTCCTCCACATGTTCATTACCTGTGTATGAATTCCTTGTATTATGAAGGAACCTGAAAGAACATTTTTCTGTTGAACTCAAACCCACCTGTGCAGATGGGCTCATCCCCACTCCACTGTCGGTCACCTTGACAACGGCGAATAGTGGCATCCAAGCCATTGGGCAGCGTGAATCCTGGCTTGCAGCGCACTTCAAGCAGGGCGGAGAAGGAGTGAGTGGGAGAGAGGAGGCTAGCCTCTGAGTTGTCGCTGGCGGGCAGAGGCCAGGGACAAGTTCGACCTGAGGAGAGGAGAGACGGTCCAGAGGGAGGAGAGAGACAATCTCAGAGTGTGCTGGATTGTTAAAATGGCACTAATGAGGTTGTATAACTAGACTGGATGCATTCACACAATGCCCACTTTTACAATGCACAAGCATAATAAAAAGCTTGTGTTCAGCTCTGACATGGGGCGCAGTTTGAGCCCAGATTTTGTGCATAAAGGCTTCAAGGAAAACACCCACCCACACACAGATGTACTGTATGTTGGCACAGCTGCATATACACACGCACACACACACACACACACACACACACACACACACACAAACGCTTTTAATGAGTGAGCCCACAACAGTGTATACACAGTGACAACTGAGGGCACACATGCATACAAATAGTTACCTGGAACCACACAGCTGAGACCACACTGGCCGTCACACAGACACTGGCGCTTGTTGCCACAGTCTTTGTCAACCTTGCAGGGCCGAGGACACGTCGTCCTCCTCCGCTCCTCTCCAAGAAGTCTCTCCGGACACGACCCTGTGGTGACACCACACACACTATCACACACCATCACAGTCTCTTTGTTTGCTTCGACTCCATTCATGGCCCCCGTCGTAAAAAAAAAAAAGGGCCGCAATGAGATTTTGTTTGCCAATTCTGCTTTGTTTTTGAAGGAAAGTAAATTCAGTGTGGGTGGCCGGGCAAACATTTGCCACCCAGGTTGCCAGATGAGTCAGTATTTAGATGGCAGGCTTTATTACTCTTTGCCATTCAGCTATCAATCTTCTTTCTGTGAATAGTGTTCAGTGTTTTCTCATTGAAGAGTGTCTAAAATGTAATTCATACTTGAACAGGATCAGTCCATATAGGAGTTAATCTTAAACCCCTCCTCATTTCCCTCACTTCTCCAGATGTATCCCATCATAAAACCAAACTCTCGACCTATACATTGCAACATTTCCAACATCGACACACCCTCAATGTCCAGAACATTTGAGGGGGAGAGAAGGGGAGTGGGGGGGCTCCCCATTTTTTCATTTCTTAGAATGAAAACATGTGTGCTACTGTTAAGCCATGTGACCACAAACACACATGTCCCAGAACAGCATGGAGACACAGTGTACAGTACACACACACACAGGTCTCCTATGACACTAGAAGCCCCCCACTCCATCACTCCATCCAACACAGATCAGGCATCCCATAATTAATTACCAACTAAAACAAAAACAGAAGTAAACTTACTTTAAATTACATTGACTTACCGATTTACTGTACGTTAGTGGCAATCCAAACTAGCACACTTTTCTAATTCATCGTAACATTACAGATTCAATTAACGCACTATAAGTCCGTTGCATTTTTAACTGTTAAACAGATTAATTGCACAGACCCAAGCCATGCTTACATGGTTATCTTTATATTACAACACAATGTACAGAGCGACAAAGCATGCAGGGGAAAGTGCAGAGTATATGCAGGGCTCAGCGCTCTCCCAGGTGTGAGTGATGGAGGGCTTACCTTGCGCCTGCGGGGACACCGTTCCAGACAGAGCCCACAGGGACAGCAGCAGCAGTGCACAGTCCATCCTTGTAGCCGGGCCTCAGACGATATGAGGGAGGGACGCACAGACACAGCATTTTTAAGGAAGGGGGAACAAAGGGTGGGAGGTGGGGTGACGGGTGGGAGGTGGGGAGAGGGTACAGCCCAGGAGCACACATCTGGTTCGTGTTGAGGAGGAGAGAATTGGGGGAAATTCCAGTCTGAAGAACCTTTCACCCATTTCTGTTGAGATGGCAGATAAAGGCGACGACTGTTGCCCCCCCCACACACAACAAACAAACAGGGAATGCTAACAACAGAGGAAACTGGACTTTACTTGATGTCATCAATGCAGCATTTGCTCTCCTATATGCATCCAACCATGCAGTCCAGTGTGAATTCAATTATTTAATTGATGTGTAGGCCATTTTGTAATCACAATTCGTATTTAGAAGTATTCTAACTCAGCTGTATTAGAGAATTAATCTTATTTGTGATCCCCATAAACATTGAGTGCATTTAATTTAGAAATGTGTAAAATACTCCTTAAATGTCCAAGGGAAGTAGCATTGCCTTTGTTGGGCAAGAAAGCGTATTTGGACTGTTTTGCCTATCAAAGGAATGTACACTATGTGAACAAACAGGGAGGATATCGAAACAAGCAGTCTGCAGACATTTCACCACATATTATAGTCTGGTTATCGGGCTTAAGTTGATAAAGGAAGTAGTCATCCTCCTGAAATGTGACCTCTGTTGCCTTCTGGGCAACACTTGGCTTTATTTCAAGATGCAAGCACACAAAGCTTTAAGGTTAAATCTAGGGGTGTGGTTGCAGATTGCAACCAACTGAATACTCCTCCGCTCACTCCTCCCTTTCCAAGGCTGCAGTAACGTGAGCCGCCGAGCGCAAAACCGTGGTAACGCCTTTGGCCTCATTAAGAGGCCATCCTTACCATAATTACACTACTTCAGGAGCAACGGAAGTCAGACGGCGGCTGGCGGTACCCAGACGGCAACCTCTGGTGCTGAGAAATGAAGCCAACGCGGAAGTGGCTCCAAAAGCAGGTCAATCCTCTACAAAACACAGTTTTGGTCTCTATAGCTAATATCCCCATTCATGACAAGTGTTCAGTTGGTTGCAATCTGCAACCTTACCTCTAGATACCGCCAGATCCTACACACTGCCCCCTCTAAGGCTTAAAGTTCGGCATAATTGAGGCCGTGGCCGCTTTGAGTGACAGGTGGGTGCGGTACCAGGACGTTAGCTGCTAGCTGTCTGCTCTGCTGCGTCACCAGGGCCCGCCTCAGTTCCACCGACAATCCACCTCTTTGCCCATTTTTGGATTTGCTGCGAGTTAGGCTGTGTTGTCACTGCCAAGATGGCGACGGCCGGAGCCACCCACTTTGAGCTTCACAACGGCTCTTCAGACACCTATGGGTGACGTCACGGAGACTACGTTCATAATTATAAACAGTCTATGGTGACACCACGGTTTTTGCACTCTGCAGCTCACGTTACCGCAGTTTCACAAGCATGTCGGAGAACTACGATGGCCTTCAAGTAACCTAAAAACGTGAAAGGCTCTCTCTGGAGCCACTGTTTTGGTTTGTCTGTTCTGGGCTACTGTAGAAACATGGCGGAGCAACATGAAGGACATAGCCAACATATGAAAACACGATTCTTAGTTTCAGGTGATTATACACTAATGAAAACATTCCGCTAATAGACCCCTAAATCAGACACACTGCCCCTTTAAGAGAAGCATTGAGAACCAGTAAAAACAATACAAATTGTGATGAAACACTGAAGCCAAGCAAAGCAGTAGTGAATGAGAACAATCTTTTATTGGTGTTGTTGGAAAAATCTCGACTACATCCAAATAACCAGCACCAAACAGAGTCGGCTGGACACCACTGATGCAGCAGGGAAATTGTAGTTCAATTGAGAGTCACTAAAAGATTTCATCAACCACATCTGTGAGGATATTAGAGACTAAATCCTGTTGGGAGAGCAAACAATCACTGATTGAGGTGATAGAGGCTGAAAGAAACCAACAAGGAGCATACTGATAGTGTGCATAGTCCGTACACCGCTGGGAAACAGAGGAGGTCGTCACAAAACGGTAAATTAAGTCTGCATGAATATCATGTTCAAGTTATAGAGCCACGCTTGTGAAATCCAAAGAAACCAAGGTGGCGGTAGTGTCCGTAGTAGAAGTGAGTAACGTCTGGAGGTCTGAGACAGGATGCAAATAGCAGAGTGAGGGTTGTTTTTTCCATTTGAATAGTCTTTCTGAGGAACACTGAAGATCAAAGATGTTTCAAGGTGCAACAGATAATGTTCGTCCAAAGAAAGAAAATCATTCAATAATATAGAACAGCAACAACAAGAGGGATAATCATCATAATCATAATAACAATAATAATAGCAGTAATGGTAACTATTCATCATGGTCATTAAGGGGATTAAAATCACACTCTATTACTAGTCATCCCTCCCCCAGGAACATAATAACATAGTGTACCATGCCCTGTGTGTAGGTGTTGTGGGTACACAGAGAAGCTTATAGATACAGTAAAAAGTAAAGAGTAATAACAGGAGTAAACAGTAAGGAAGAAAAAAGCACTAAATAGCAACAAGCTTTGTGGATCAACGTAGGATATTTTGGCTTTTATTTCTCCCAGAAATCTGAGAAATTAACACCATTCCACTCAACGGGGGTATTCAACCCATCTCCTGGAATACATCAAATACACAAAATAGTATCCAATATACAACATTTCTACCCCCCGTAATAATGCTAATTAAAATGTGTTCATAAAGTACAGTAAAGTAACGATGTGCGTTTTACAGGGAAGATTGATTACGTTTTTTAGAATACGTTTACAACACTGAGATTTCTGTGTACCGCCGAGGTACGAGAGAGATGCGGGTACAGAGTGTTATGGGAAGAGTTTGCACATAACTGTGAGGGGATTGGCTGTTAAGTGAGAGCGGACAGAAATAGAGCGGATGGATATAGAAACAGAGGAAGAGAAATGTCCCGACAATTCAAAAGAGAGGATCAAGAGGGAGCAGAGTTACCCGACCCGGGGCATCACGACAGGCTTAGGTGAGATACGACGAGACACCAGAGTAGATTAAAAGCACTCAACTGGGATAGAGATTAAAGATTAAAAGGTATGGACTAGGGAAAGATGTACCAATCGCATAAACTCAAAGTACAAACAAACTAATATTGTTGGGGAATTAATTAAAAAAAGGAAGAGGTTGTTCTATTAAAAACAAGCGCACAAGACAAGTGCTGAAGATAGTGCTGGACTGTTTACATGGTGTCTCCTCTTGTATCTCTCTCTAGCATGCCCATTCCCAGTGACAGAAACATAACAGGAAGAAAATTAAGTGCTTGATTAAAATCCACAAAAATGTTGAACTATACGATTATAAGATCATTTTTTGCTCTCTATATTACAATTGTTACACGCGTCCTCGCCCCCGCTGCTGCATCCTGACTATAAGTCGAAAAATACCCATCGATGGCTGACCACCTGTTAAACATCTCCTGACTCGTCTATAATAAAAAGATATTTACCATAGCTTTCCCCCCGTCTCTATGTAGAAAATATACAAAATTATTCTCCAAATTTGCTCTCCCTCTAATTTTTCTTAAGTATTATAAAAATATACAATTCTCCAATAACAAAACTCTTAAAAGTCACATCTTCTCATCTGTTAAATTATTCTCTCCGTCTTTCACTTTTAAGAGCTTTTTGAGAGACACCTCAACAAAACAAGACACCTGAGCTTCAATACACAAACCTTCCCCTTGTCTTTTACATTCATCATCATCATAATCATCATCATCATTTTTCTTGACCCCATTCTGTCCATCGTGCCACTGCAAGAATTCAGAGTCTTAAAAATTTAATCCAGCTTATATTCCTCCACTTCCTGATTCTGATCCACGCCTTCATCACTGGTCAGCGAGGCGGTTCTCGTATTTACTAAGGATGTTACGACAGCGACCCAGCTCCTTCCGGATCTCGGCCACTTCCTGTCGGAGGGCGGCGTTTTCTCTCTCCAGGTAGGCGGCGCGCACAGATATTTGGTTCTCTTTGAGACGGCGAGCATCTCGAGAACGCTTTGCTGCTTCATTGTTTTTATACCGCCTGGTCCAGTACTTCTCATCCTAACAGAGGACAGAAAACAAAGTAGGCTTTATTATAATATTTACCTTGGTTAATCAGAGAATGAAGGTATTATTAGGTAGAAGTACTTCAATAAAACAATCAATGAATGGTCAGACTTCAGATTTGTGTAGTACTGACTGCTACCCTGCTATTGGTAATGTGGGTGTTTGGCCATGAATGAGCGTGGGACATGTTCCTTTTGGTCAGTACTCACTTTATTGATATTATTTCAGTTTTGTAAATTCAATTTCTTGTATGAAATGTGCTATACAAAAAGTTTATTATTATTATTGTTGCTTTTTTTTTGGAATGATTTAATTTATGATGTGTGCCCCCTCTCAAAGTGCAAAACTGACCACCACTGACCTGAATTTGCAACATAGAATTCAGTCTCACCTTCATGCCATCGGGCACCAGGATCTTGCGAGCTTTCTTGATCATCGGCTGCGGTTTGAGCTCCTCTTCGCTGAAGGAGTGCCTCCTGGGGTCGAAGTTCGGCTGGTTAGACATATCCATGTCTGAGGAATCCATGTCAAACATCCCGCCGCCATCCGGCCCGCTGTCCGTGGGCGTCATCAGAGGTGGACAGGAGGACGAGGAGGAAGAGGAGGGCGATTCACAGGAGTCGTTCATACTCGACTGACTCCCTGTAATCAAAGGGAAGAACGAAAAAAAAAAGTTTTAGATGATGTTCACTGAACTACATTAACCCTGAAATTGATAAAGTTGTCAAACTTCAAAATAGAGCAACTGATGACAGCCGTCCACTACGACAGCAACACAAACACATGCAGCTATACATGATGAAGACCAGCAGGTGGAAGCAGAGAGCTACTCTCCTCCTGTTATAAACAACAAACAACATTCCTTCGCTCGTAACTGATTCCAAAGAACTGAGGACGCTTTTCAAACAGCTTTCATAGACAGAGAGGTTTTTTTCCGGGACAAGGTCATTTTTAGAGAATACTCCAGTGGTAATACATACAATCATTACATTATATACTACATATCATTTGTAGCATGCAGATAAAGACTTATAATGGAGTTGTTGTAGTGAGAAAAGCTCTGGCTTTTCCATTATATACTTTTATATCATTTTGTCTCGACCTCAAGCTCTTTTATATAAAGTACTGCATACTAGATTAGAAAGAATCATTCATATATAGGATTTATTACACACATCTGTCAATAACAATCAAAATGGTTATCTCTCATTGTGTGTACCACTGCTAAAACAAAAGTGTAACTATAGTCCTCTAGATGTTCCCTGGGGATCCCATAGGAATCTCCTGTCCTAGTCTATACTGTGGAAACCAGGGCTTTAACAAACTAACACAAGAACTCTATTAATTCAAATGGAGCATGATATTACCATTATTAATGAAAACCACAAATGCTGGTAGACCATCCCCGAACATCCAGAGCTAAATACCAATACCAACAGAGAAATCTAAAAGTGGAAATGTCGTGTCACGTTATACCCCACCCCTCAAAACCAGTTTCTTTAAGTGGGGCCAGTATAGGGCTATACCTAACCCCACCCCCTTTAAGGCCCAATGCAGCGCGCTCAAACTGACTCTTCTTCCCTATGCGAGCACAGAACTCCCTTTGACAGTCACATTATATGACAAACACAGAGAACTTAAGTCAGGATAGACATTTAACACCACAGTACAGCAGCCTTACAAACGACCACAGTCTTATTATTATGTGGAAACACTATCCAAGAACAATGTAAAAAGTACACAATCTGGTGTAAAACTCTACACGAACAGGCAGGAGAAAAACAAAACCATCCCCTCTATATCTACAGTACGGTATGTGTTGCCACCTGTTAGACTTGTTATCTGTGGATGGATCTGTAATATATGAGCACATATCTATCACATGACTAATTGCCAGGTAGTACGAGAGGACATATTTCCACTCCTTCATGATGTTCCCATGTTCCACACTGACAGCAAAACAAAATAAAGAGTGCTTCCACAGGCACCAAGATGATGTCAAGCATGCCCCATTATACAAAACCAGTGGGTCTAAACAAACACTGAATCCTTAAGTGTGGATACTGTCTCCAAACCAAGTGCCACAGAGGCCAGAGAATATACACGTTTTCCACTGACTGAAGCAGATTTTAATGATTTATGCTGCTTGCACCGACCCGACAGCAGGAACTAGTCAGTGCAACCACCTGGCGTGGTGTTTTGTTGGAATGAAAACCCTCAGCCCTCCTGTGGTACACGGTTGCCTCTCCCTGCCTTCAGGAAAAGCTCTGGAACGCGACCTCGCAAAGTTGAGTCGGTGCATTTTCTGTCCACGTGTTTCAACCTCGAGAGAACAGGAGGATTTCGCTTTTTAAAGAAACGGTCCAATACGTGACGGCACACATTTTCAGCACTTGTGAAGCAGTATTCCTGAGGCTGAAGGCCTGGAGGCTGTTGAGAAGGCAAACAGAAGCCCTACTCCTGCTTTTAGGTACCTAATATATAATTAAAGGTTATAAGTTGTTGCTCCCTCCGTTTTAAGGTCTTATTGCTAACATTTTTATGTAGACAAATATTTTTTTCAAAATAATAAATTCACAGAGCTTTTAGAAAGGTGCCGGATAAAAGTATAAATAAACTTTTATACTAAACAATTATGATCATTTTCTATGTAATGTTTTATAAATAGAATCTCAAGTTCTTTTAAGATTTTGTATAGAAGGATTGCAATCCAAATGACTTTATCATGCAATATAAATGCATTATCAGAGTCTATAAACATGCACTTTGTCACTGACATGTCCCGCGTTGACATCCCACACAGTATAAAATTCTCCTCTGGATATCAGCGCACCTAATGTCATTCATCTGTAATCAAATGGTCCCGTTTGAAGTCCAGCAGCAGCAGCAGAGGGAAACTCTTCCTGTTGCTGTGCGTGTCCCTCCTCCTGTGGGCTCCTCCTCCTCCATATCGACTGGCCCTGCCTCTAGTTCTCTCACTCCAGTTCTCTCAGCCTCGGCACGTGTACCGACGCATGTGGCGTGTGAAGTGGGGAGAGATTTAAAGACACGCAACCGCAACCGCAAACACTCCACACACTCCCCTCTCCCTCTCTCTCTCTCTCTTAGTACTGTTTTGACCCTGCTGCACATTTATAATGGGCTGGGACTGAATGCTGATTGTGTACACTGCAGTACACAGATCACATGCTAAAAAACAATGTCAATGCTACGAGGTTGACTCATCAAATCTGTCAAATCTTCCACCTTTTCTTTCCTCCCTGCTTCCTCAAACAACTTTTACCCTGCACTACTATAATGAAACATTGTTAAGCAGCCATTTCTAGACTCTTGTTTTCCCTCTCAAGTTGACTTTGCGTGAGGAGTCATGTGACTGTATCTCCTGCCTTCAGTTTGACCCCCACGGGACAGAAAAATGCTTGGTCACCACGGTGTTTGTTATAAACTCAAAGGAGAGTTAAAGTGCTGAATCACAAGCCTGTGGGAACATTAGAAGCACGCCATGTAACCTTGATCACATATCAACCGTTATTAATTGTGGGGTCTACTGGTTCTCATATCAGTGGCAGCAGGGGACTATTTGTCTCTTTCAGCTTGTCAACTCTGCAGAAACCTCTTCCATGATATTGCTGTTTTGAGCTGATATGGACAAACCTTGAGGAGGGAGCTGTCCTTGGTGACTTTTTACTCTCAGCTAAGAACAAAATGGCCCATGGGTAAGTGAACTCACCATGCAAACAGTCATTTCCTCCTCCGAGACTCTGCGGCTGAGCCACCTCCAGACCAATGAGCGATGGGGAGGATGAAGGCGATGAACATGCAGACGAGTCATGTGGGGATGAGGGTGGTAGGCACTGGGAGCTCTGGTTGGGCACGGCTGACTGGGAGCTCTGCGAGGGGATCTGGGCCGAACTGGAGCTGTTCTGGTTGTGCATGCTGCCCATCCCGTTTTCGGTTAAAAACTCCTCCAAGTCCATGTACTGAAGCTGGAAGAGCCCCCCGTCCGCAGGTAGGGTGCGATCCCACAACAGGGGCCCCAAGAACTGGTTGAAAGGTCCTGTTCCTGTTCCTGTTCCTGTTCCTGTTCCTGTACCTGTACCACCACCACCACTTCCTGCTCCACAGCCATTAGTGTTGCCTACTCCACCGCCATTCCTCATGGGACACACTCCCTGGGAGTCCTCATCAACGTCCGGCCTCTCTTTGTCTATCAGAGATAAATAAGGGAGCATTATTAGCACAGAACGAAGATGATGAAGATTTTTGTGGATGCATCAACTCCCCATACTTGTGCAGAACTAAATAGTTTGGCAGGTGTATCCATGAGACGCACTTCTTGCAAAATCTCCCTTCTATCCCGTGTCTCACACACAGATGGACCAGATGGCAGCTGAATTGCAGCATTAAGCAAGAGCCGAAACCAATTTGTTGTCATAACACATCCATAAGCTCCCGAACAAATCTCACAATAGTCGAAGGCACGTTTTGGAAAACTGCACAAGCATTACAGCTAAACCCAAACGTGTTACCGCTCATTGTAATCTGCATCCTAATTTGAAGTCGCAGCAGGGACGGATTATAATCCAGGTGAATACTCAACGGGGTCACGGAGGAGACATTGTGAATGTGTGTGTGTGTGATGGTGAATCTGAGTTTTTAGTGCCATAAAAATCAGATAATAATGTTAGATATTTGTATTATGATAACAGCATCAGTGGGTGTAACAGTATGGTATGATTTATTCATGCTCTGTCATTGCACATGTTGAAGATTGGCAGGTGATTGTGCTCTGCATTCAACACAATGTCAACACTGTGGAAGTGACTGTTCTTTTATGTGGAAGGCAACAACAGGCTTGACTTAAACATTGTTTTCTTAACTTTGTAAAACAAAATTTAACAAATAAATACAATTTGTTATTTTATTTATAATAATAATTTATTATTAAAATAATAAATTGTACACCAGCAACTTGGTAAAAAAATCTTTAAAATTAACAGAATTTTTATTTATTATTAGATTAATAAATCATACACCACTAACTTGGTAACAAATCTTTAAAAAATTGACAGGAATTACAATTCCAAGTGTAATCCTTTTGAAGGCAGCAAAAAAATAGATAAATATAAATTCCAGTATATAATGTATACATGGAATTGTATTGAATAGATTGGCCTTGTTGTCACCGATACACGATCCAGAGTCTATATTGGCCTCGATATCCAATCAGGTATTGGTATCGGTATCAGTACATCCCTAATGATAATGTGTGTAATATGTCAGGTGCTTGTGCTGTGCATACATAGTTCACATAGTTCATCACATGAGAGGGGTTTTCTCACCTTTTACGTCACATGGGGCTTTTAGACGCTGGTCTGCCTTCATGGGGTGCTGCAGGAGGGACTTGAGACCCGCCATAGAGTTGAGATGCCCCCCTGTGAGGGAGCCTGCAGGCTGGGTACAACTTCCAAACTGTGGGCTTGCACCAGCTGGGAGGTCGGGGTTAGGAAGCTGGGAGAGCTGCCTGGACATCCTGGGCCAGATGGGGTCGTAGAAAAACAGGCCTATAGAGAGGGATGTTGGGGGGGGGCACTGGAAGGGGCGTGGCAATCTGACCGGAGAGAGCCTACCAATAGGACGTGGATGACTGCACGTGTGTGTGCAGGAGGAGGGAGGAGGAGGGGGGTGGAGAGGGGAGGAAGAGGGAGATAGTTTTGAGAAGTGTCCATGCAGAATAAAAGCAACCATTGTAATGCATATATACAAGTATGACAGTTTATTAAATATACTTTAAAAAAGTTTAGTTACCTTTCACTGGAGGGTTGTGTGCAGAGAGAGCTCCTTCTTATTGCCTTGCAGAAATATTCACATCGAAATACTCCATTGCAGTTGAATGTTGTTTAAAAAAAGAAGCTGTTGTTATCTCAAAGAGCTGGCTGTGTAGGAGGCAACACTCAGACCATCTGATAACAATAATAATAAAATGCAAAAGGCGTCACACAGCAAAAGGACGATGGAAAAATGTCACAAAAACTTGCAGAATAATATATCCTGAGTCCGACAATATAGTTGCAAAGCAGCAGCAAGACCTCCGTTAAAAAACAAAAGAGATGAAACCGTGCAAAAGAAAAACACACTCGAGAGAGAGCAGTGACTGTGTTGGTCAGATGACAAGTTGTATTGGTTGTTTCTCTCTCTGTGCTGTCGCGCTCTGCTGTCCGTCGGGAGGAGGAGGAGGAGGAGGAGGAGGAGGAAGAAGAGGAGGAGGAGGAGGTCGTTTCCTCTTTCTCTAGTCTGTACTTTTTTTTGCATCCGGTGGATCCAAGTCACGGGCGCACGAGCTCTGTGTTTGGGGCCGCGCGACGTCCAGATCTCTCTCTCTCTTTCTCTCTCAGCTGGAACGGACACGGGCAGTTCACGTGACGTCACACCGTGCATGAACAAGCGAGTGAGGCGTGAGGAGGAGAGGATAAGGGGCGGGGTGCGCCTTTAAGCAGATCTCTCAATTCCTGCTTATTATTTATGTTTGACACACCTACCCTCGTGCCACACCTCGACGACAGCAGGCTGTTTGTTTTGTCTGAGGGGTCCAAAAACATGGGGACTTTAACTGGGGTTGTTTATGCTGCAGCAATACATTTATATATATACATGCATAAGTGTTATTCTGCAGCAATATATGCATTAGTGTTTATATATGTTGACACAAAGTTGCACCTTTAACCTTAATAATGTGTTGTCTTCATGCTCAGGTTGAACCTTTGCACGTTTCTATTAAAGCATGTCTGTGTGTAATGAGCAGGTATAGTTAGTGCAGCGTGGCTTTTCCAGTTCCCTTGTTGTAATCCACAGAAAACGTGACCGTGCTGTTTTTTTCAGGCGCGAGAGCAGAGGAGAGAACGCTTCAGCACGTTGCCTCGCGGCGTACAATAGCTGTTCCAGCTCACGTGTACTAGGCACGCGAGAGAGAGAACGCTGCCTGTCCTCTCGCACAGCTCTCTGGCTCTCTGATTGGCTGCCCACGGCTCGAGGCTCCGCCCACGACGAGCGCTGATTGGACAGAAATAGGTCGACTATAAACCTGCCCGCTCGGATTCTCCCCTGGTGCATGCCACTGCCGCGTGAGACCAGTTGGAAACACAGAATAAGCGCGAGGGCTGTCTAGTCTACTGTACAGTGAGCAGAGCACATGCACAATAACCGCGCGCCACAGGAGTGCAGCCTCTTTTGTTTTTTTCCACACTTTGGACATGTAGACAGACTCAAGTCACCCTGCAGCTCCACATCCATATGAATATATTGTGCACTATAAATGTGAATATTATGCACTCTACATGTGAATATTAGTGTGTGTGTGTGTGTGTGTGTGTGGTTCTGGCCCCTCCATTCTGCCCTTGTTTTTATTTTAACCCTCTGAGACCCACTATAGACTCAAGTCACCCTGCAGCTCCACATCCATATGAATATATTGTGCACTATACATGTGAATATTGTGCACCATAAATGTGAATATTAGTGTGTGTGTGTGTGGTTCTGGCCCCTCCATTTAACACTGTCCTGAGACTGCCCTTGTTTTTATTTTAAACCTCTGAGACCCACTATAGACTCAAGTCACCCTGCAGCTCCATATCCATATGAATATGTTGTGCACTATAAGAGTGAATATTAAATGTAACAGTGTGTGTGGTTCTGGTCCCTCCATTTAACACTGTCCTGAGACTGCCCTTGTTTTTATTTTAACCCTCTGAGACCCACTATGTGGTCTTTTTCAGGGGGGGACAGGGGGTCTTTTATTTTTTAATTACCTCTCTTTACATAACATCTATTTTTATATTTTATACCTCTAGTGTAACACTTCTGTTTATATTTATTTATTACATCTACTTTACCTGTTTTATTTGCTTTATAACTGTGTGTGTTTTTACCTGTTATATGTTTTATCTGCCTCGTTTAGTCTTGTTAAGTATTTGTTTTAAAGCACTGAACAGAAGTGGCAACTGTGAATCTCGTATTTAATACGATGTCAATAAAGCTTTCTATTCTATTCTAGGGGGAGATAGCTGGTCAACAGTAGATGACACATAGAAGTTGTGCACACTGGGGTGGATTAATGCACAGGCTGGCCCATATCAATTTTGTTAATAATCTGTTTATTGTCAATACTGTATATACTGCTCCTATTTTCATACTTCACTCTATTTAAATGGTTCATATTTTGTTTAGCTCTTTTTGACTGTGTTAGCTGATGCTTCTTGTTTTTTGCACTATCCCCTTTGCTGCTGTACACTGCAATTTTCCCCACTGATAAAGGAATATCTTATCTTATCTTATCTTATCTTATACTTGCCGAACATTTGAGTTTCAAAGACTTTGTTTCTTGCATTATGGTGACTTTTAAAGAATAAAAATGACAGCATTTGTTATGTTAAACTTACTATATGTAACAATTTACATGCATTAATCGCTTTGTATTGCCATTGTGTGAACAGATTGTAATGTAACTTAAAGGTCCCATATTAGATTTTCATGTTTTTTTTATTATAAAGCACGCTTAAGTCCTATATAAATACTGTGAATCGAAACACTCAACCCACAGGGAAATACAGACAGCCCGTATTCAGAAACTCTGCATTTGAAACAAGCTGTTAGGATTTCTGCCCATTCGTGATGTCATGAATATACAATATTTAGACTCTTGACACAATTTTAAAACGTAAACATTCTAAATGTGTCCCAGTTTATTCCTGGTTGCAGTGTATGTGAATGTCATCAGCTGACAGGAAGTAAACATGGACCCAAGCTGTTGCCAGGCAACGCAATTCTGTTGCAATTCCATCAAAATGCGCTAAAACAGAGCGTTTCAGACAGAGGGTGAATACAGGCATATTCAAACAGACAGTATAAGGAAAATAAAGTTTTTTTTGAACATTACGGCATTTAAACATGTTCTAATAGAAACACAAAAAACAAGTATGAACCTGAAAATGAGCATAATATGGGACCTTTAAAAACTGAGACCTGCCCCAATTTTCTCGGTTGCCTATAACAGCCTGTGGACTGATTTCTATGTAAAGGACCCGGGACGGTTTTGCTTCGTAATGTTAGCTGATGAAGTAATTTGCAAATGGCAAGCTATTTGTATCGGAGACTGTGCAATGACAATAAAGGGTATTCTATTCTAGTTAGTATCATGGAGATTGGACATTAACGGTGATATATGATTGTAATGTAATGTAGTGTCACGTCACTGTTTTGGCCCATGCCCAGGATGATCGCTCGCACCTATGGAGTGCGTGCACGAGCAACAGGATGCTGACTGCAGTTCACTTAACGGCATTAATAACTTGAATGAATTTCTAAAAGTTATATATAGTCCTTTTAAATAGGCCTACTTTTAATTTAAATTTTGATTCTCAGGAAAGAAAACTGACTAACTTGCTCCTCTGGCTTGAACTTGTGTGAATAACTAATATTCACCCGTTTTTATTCATTCTTTCTTTTTTTTTGCCTCTCTATTTCTTTCTCCGTCTCTCACTGAAAGCCCTTTGAAACACAACACGACAACAGCACCACTGCGCTCTGAAGAACATTATTTTCAATGGTTTGCGCCACGCATATATATGTGATTATCATAAAGTGCGCATGTCTGTAAAGAGGAACCTTGTGGGTAAGCTCTGAGCCCCTCAGATCATAACCACCTGGGACCCAGTGTGAATCATTATGTTTGAAAGCAAGACCGATATCATCAATCTGAATGCAAACACTTTAAGGTCATTTTACTATATCAACTCTTATCACTTCAAGGTCGAACTGTAACTAAATCACAACATTGTGGCTGATGTTACTCATTAAAGTATCAAAGACTTTACAGTTTCAGATTTTTCTACCATGAAATCATTAATTCGGAGTTGCAGAAAGGGCTACTGTAACAACTATATCATTTTCAGTATAGTGGAAAACTTTAAATACCATGAGTATGTTTTCAAGAGATGCTCACAGCGACTTTATTTTCTAAGGACACTTAGTGGCCTCTGTGTCAGTCAGCAGATTTTAGAATTAGTGTACAAAACTATTGTTGATTGTTTTAACCTTTCACCTTCCTGCCTGGTACGGTTACCTGAACTGTAGATATAAGAATAAACTCTCTAGGATTGTGTCAATGGCGAGCAAAACAGTTGGTAAACCCCAAAAGTCCTTAACTCAACTTTTTACAGAAAGGACGAGGAAGAAAGCGAGGCGCATCCTGGCAGATAGCTCCCATCCTCTCTTCAGCCATTTTGAGTTCTTGAGCTCCGGGAGGCGCTATAGAGTCCCTCTGGCAAATAAAAATGTGTTTTTAAAGTCCTTTATCATAAGTGCCATCAATATTATTAACTCAACAAAGTGACTGAGCAGATCTAAGCCACAGAATGAACTGTTTTAATTTGTAACATAACCCGTCTCTGTATCTGTTTCTTACCAACTCGTCTGTTTTTTAATGTTGTTTTCTGTGTTTGGTGAGCCAAAGACAAATTTCCACCCTGATGGACAATAAAGATTTATTGTATCGTATAGTTCACACAAATGCAAAATTGCATTTAATTTCACCCTTAAACCACATTATTTCTCGAAACATTCAGTGAGATTACCGAGCGATACTGCATAAGCATTTTGTTTACTTTGTGGCATTAATCTTGTAGTAAACAGCCGACAGGAGGCACATAATTCACACAGTCACACAACACTCAGCCTCTCCAGTCCACCCCCCTATCAGTGCAAAATCCATGTGACTGCCGCACTCATCCACACCAGGCCAAGAGTACAGTATAAATGAGTTGCTTACTGCCATCTTGTGGAGCCATGAGTGAGAAGTTTTACACAGCCGTTTATTGCGAGTATAGTGATAATAAACTGTAAATTTTAATTATTCAAAACAATTACTTTACTACGTTTCTGGGATCCACCATCTCCCAGGACCTAATGTGGACATCCAACATGGACACTATCAGGAAAAAGGCCCAGCAGAGGATGTACTTCCTTCAACCGGCCTGATACATGTCTACACTGCAATAATCCAGCCTGTTTTTGCACATCTATCACTGTGTGGTTTGGATCAGCCACCAAACAGGACAATAACAGACTACAACTGACAGTCAGGACTGCAGAGAAAATCACTGGTGCCAGCCTTCCCTCCATTCAGGATTTATACTACTCCAGAGTCAGGAAGCATCACTGCAGACCCTTCACACCCTGGAAATCACCTGTTCAAACTTCTCCCCTCCGGTAGGCGCTACAGAACACTGCATGCCAAAACAACCAGACACAAAAATAATTTCTTCCTGCTAGCCGTCACTCTGATGAACACTTAATACACCGTCAATAACCCTGTAACACCAAAACATCCACTGCTCCCATTATAGATTATAATCTTAGTTTTTAATGCACCATCTTTTATATGTACATATCATCCGTCACTGTAATTCCTACCAGCTGTATATACTAGGGCTGTCAAAGTTAACACGATAACACAAATTAGTTTTAACGACACAAATTTATTTAACGTATTAAGGCAACTTGCAACTTTTAGGTTGTAGCAAGCTTAAAGCTATAGTGAAGATACTGGCATCATATGAGACTAGAAAACCTAAGGAATCCATTGGCACCAACCGTGTCATATTAGCTTGTCGTGCAGGAGGCTAAATAACGCTATAAAGTTACTCTAAATTTTGTCGAGGAAAATCTGTCATAGCCATTTTCTAAGGGGTCCCTTGACCTCCGACCTCCAGATATGTGAATGAAAATAAAGTCTCCCTTTTACAGACATGCCCACTTTATGATAATCACATGTAGTTTTGGGAAAGTCATAGTCAAGTCAGCACACTGACAGCTGTTGTTAACTGTCGGGCTTGAGTTTGCCATGTTATGATTTGAGCATTTTTTTTAATGCTAAATGCAGTACCTGTGAGGGTTTCTGGACAATATCTTTCATTGTTTTGTTGTGGTTCATATATACATACATTTGCATAAGCAGCATATTTGCCCACTCCCATGTTGATTAATCTCCATTTAAGAAACATTTTAAACGGATAAACAATGTGTGATTAATTTGATTAATCGCAATTAACTATGGACAATCATGCAATACTTAATCAATTGACAGCCCTAGTATATAGACATGTATACATGCACATACTGTACACAATCATCCAAAACATGTATATCCGTTCAGTATTTATTTCTTTGCACTATTTGTATTGTTTACAACTTACAGAGAACTTGCCTTGTTTTATTTTTATTGTTGGTCATTTGTGCTTTTTATATATATTTATTTAAACACCTTTTTCCCCCACATATTTGTATACATAATAGTCCTGTCTATTCTTTACCTTTACGTGTCCAGCTTGGTTGTCCTTGTTCCTAGCTGTCTATTTCTGCGTACATTGAGAGCAAAAAAACATTGTCAAATTCCTTGTTTGTGTACACATACTTGGCCAATAAAAGGTGATTCGGATACACCCTGAAACCCATTTAATCCACAGTGATATGAAATTCACACAGGACATAAAGCGTAATATAATGGCACAACTTCAATACGGATTTTGGTTAACAGTTACGACTTACTCGTGTCTAGCAGTTAGTACCATCGTCTGGATATTGCAGTGCTTTGAATGAGAAATGAAAGGAAAACAAATGATTACACTTAAGGTTTATTCATTGCTGAAATATAATCAACTACTGACTTCTCAGTAAATAATGTGATAGAAATCTACTAAAACTATCATTTTTCTTCAGAAGAAAAAAAAAAGCAAGGCTTGACAGGGGTGTGAACAATTCATATGTGAGTAAAGTGACAGGATGTACTTAAAACTTATTTTTCTTTAGAAGAAAAAAAACAAACAAGGCTTGACAGTAAGATTATGATTGCAAACTCAGCAACAAAGTAAAAAGGTAGAAGGGGTTAAGTATAAGATTGGCATGAAGACTGATTGGGTTACACACATAAATACATGGAATATTACATTTGTTTCTAGTATGATAGGTCCTTGTCTTTAACACACCGTGAAGTACTGTAGAAATAATCACTGCTAAAAAGAGCATACAAATAACATGAGATAAACATGTGTTACAGTCCACTTGTTTAACCTGTTTTCAATCTCTTGGTATAAAAGCTAGGAATATCTCAAATAAATGAAGTCAAGTGAACATATTAAGCAAGGCTTTTTGTAAGTTTCTTCATTTTGGCAGGAGAGGGATCCTTGAAATGTTAATTACCAGCCACTTTGACATTTTATCTATATGTGATTCAATCACTAGGGAATATAGAGCAACTTTCAAATCAAGTTTAACACTACAAACTTCTGGGGATTATACTGAATAAACCATCACATACTGTAGGAGTATTTTCACAACCTCAGCAAAAAACTTGACCAGAGAACAAACATGCACTGACAAACTATCAACAAAAGGTCTTTGTCCTCATGTCCCTACTCTCTAATAAATGCACTTTACATCATTAAAAAAATCCTCAGAGCCTCTAAGTGAACAACAACAAGACAAAGTACACAGCAGAGACGTTTATCATACAGCAAGAGGTGTAGCGGGGAGTCTAGTTATGGGGAAGAGAGAGATACATTAGCAGGTCATTTCACCTAAACTTGTCTAGTAACTGCACAGTGTCAGCCAAGCATAGTGTCAATGCACTTAAGGGGTTAATGAACCTATGGAAACAGTCACGTCTTTGAAAACACCTTCCAATATAACCTGGAAGAAGTTCTGGTGATATTTTATAGGATGCTCTACAGTAGTTGTTAACACACTCATTCTAATAGTCAGCAGAGTATATGTCAACAGAGACATGAAGAAAATTATTCTAAAAAGGCAGCGTTTGCCTTTTCAAGTCCCTTTTTTTCTCACCTTCCCATTTTAGAACTGAAATATATTCTGGTATGCCACTCTTTTCAGATACCAGGATGCTCAGTATCTATATGGTCCCTGTAGGTATGGCATCTCCTCCTGACCCTCTCGGGTCGGTTTCTCTCCCGGTCTCTTTGAAAGCTTCAGCCTGTTAGCATCTCCTCGCTGCAGTCCTTTGGCCCTGCGGCGGCAGGACACCTTGTGCCTGTAGAGCAGCTTAGCATTCCAGAAGCGAGTGGAGCAGCGGCGGCAGGAGAAAGTCCCTCTGGCACGATGGGAGGCCCGATGGATGAAGGCTGCCAGAGGCCTGTGAGACTGCTTCCCACATACACTGCACCTTAGTCGCTCCTGAGTGGTTGAGGCTTTCTGTGGGTGTTTAACTGCCATGTGGACTAGCAGTCCCGCTTTACGGGAAAACACAGAATTGGGGCACATAGGACAGCCAAAACGTTTCACAGGGACTTTGAGAGACGAGAGGATCTGCACCTTCATCCCCCCAGTGTTGACAAGCTTATACCCACTGCCGCCTGATCCTTCTCCTCGCCTAATTGTCAAACGGAGAGAGCCTTGTTTTTTATTTGGCTGCCCTCGTATTGAACAACTTATCTTTCTCTTCTTTTTGCTTCCATCCAATCTGACTAAATCTTGTTGGGAATCCCATTTATTTTCTCTCCTGCTGGACTTTTTTTTTTTCTTCTTCTGTCGTCTCATGTCATCGTGTGATAACTGGATGCTGCAGTCAAGGTGTTGGTGGGACTGGGTACCTGACTGATGATGGAGATGATGGTGGGAGAGATGATGATGATGATGCAGATGATGATGTTCGGTGGAGGGCAGTTCCGTGAGGGGCTGGAACGGGGCTGTGGTGTGGAGCGTACGGCTACGGGATCCAGCTGGATATATGTGCTCTCCTTTCACCCCGGCTGGGGAATGCGGGTGCTGGGGGGCCATGATTGTAGAATTTGGAGGCAGAGGCTGCGAGTAAATTGGAGCATTAGAGGCTGAAGATTGGGCTGCATTATCATAAAAGAGGGGGGAGTAACCAGTTGGTGGCTGCGGGGGTGGCTGTTGGTGGCTATGAGTGACGACACTAAGACTCTGCCCTCCATGGCCTTCTGTGGAAGGCGCCATCTGCAGCAGGGCATTGGTGGCAGCCTCGCTCTCTGATGTTGACTGATTAACATCACTCCCACCTCTGTTGTCTCCAGACCCGCTGTTGCCTTCCTGCGGGTTAGGCGGGTCAGTGCGGGTCATCCCATGCTGCGATTGCTTGTGTCGAGTGAGGCTGTTGGAGTAAGCAAATGCTTTACCACACACCTCACAGCAGAAGAGCTTTTCACCCCCACCTTCGTGAACCGTCTGGTGATGGGCGGTCAGGTGGAAGTGGTGGCGGAACGACTTCCAGCATATAGCACAGGTGTAGAGTCGAGGCGGAGGTGGGGGCTGAGGATGGGGTGGGGGTGGAGGCTGTGGCTGGGTGTTGGTGTCTTGAGGCTTGACGTCTTGAGGGTAGGAGTAATAGGAGGAGGTGCTTGGTGCTTGGTTCTGGCTCCTGTCTTGGGCCACGCTACATTGAGGGTTGGGGTTAAAGCTGTTAAGGTTCTCCGTAGCTGGTGTTGTGGGCACCTCTTCCAGCTCCCCTTTCTGGTGGAGTTTGCTGTGTCTCCTGAGGCTCTGAGAGTAGCCAAACTCTTTCCCACAGATGGTGCATTTGTAATTCTTCGCCCCAGAGTGGACTGTTTGATGCTTGCTGAGGTGAAAAGCCTCTCTGAAATACTTTCCGCAAACAGTGCAGTGATGGGGCTTCTCTCCAGTATGGATGCGGTCATGCCTGCGTAGGGTCTCGCGGCGTGCAAATCCCTTACCGCAGACGCTGCAGAGGTGAGTGCGTGGGAGGCCACTGGGCCCCATTCTGGGGGTGTATTGCCTGCGTTTGGGGGGCTGTCCACCAGCTGCAGGATCTTTCTTAGCTCTGGGTTTGCGGGGACGTTTTGGTTTGGCGGTAGGATTCTGTGGATTGCTGCTCATAGCCTCCTGGCTCCCACCACCTCTGAAATTCTTATCCATACCGGATGTTGATGAAGGTGAGCCCAGAGGACCTAAACCAAGACCACCTAGTAGACCTCCTATGATGTCTCCCCTATCATCCCCTCTATTTCCACTACTAGCTGCCGTTATAGCAGAGATTGCATTATTGACAGAGCTAGTGACATCATCCTCTGAGTCATCCAGTAGAGAAGAAAGGGGCAGGTGGGGCTGTTGCTGCGGATGGTGGTGCTGGTTGTGGCTCTGTGAGTGTGGATGCAGTGTTGGAGCCAAGGGTGCCTTTCTCAGAGCTGGGCCCGCCATCCCACTTCCACAGGGGGAGGCGCCAGAGTAGCATGGAGATGGATTACCTTGAGAACGATGGTCATCATGGTAGCCTGTGTAACGATTCCGAGAGTAGTCAGTGGGGTATTTAGCATCTGTTCTGTCCCTGTCATTTGAATTCCCTCCCCTTCCAGACTGAAACAGACCATCACATCCTAAACCTGATTTTGGCTCTCCTTCCCCCACAATGATTACACCATCTTCTTCCTCAGTTTTCCCATAAATAACCCCTCTATTGCTCTGATAAGTTCCCCCTCCTCCATTACCTCCTCCACTCCCTCCCCCAACTCTGTCCTCACTCTCAGATCCTGTCTTGCTGCCCCTTTGCTTGGGTCCCCTACCTGGCTTGCCGCAGGTGCCTGAGGCAGCATGGTTGAGTAGAGAGGTGCTCTCACGGAAGGCACGACCACAGGCGGGACATCGGAATGGCTTTTCCTCATGTATCTTCTCATGGCGTGTGAGTGACTCTCTACGATTAAACGCCCGAGAGCAGGTGGAGCAGCCATATGGGCGGGCTGAAGAGTGTATAACACCATGTTGCAGGAGGTGCCCTTTTTTCTTAAAGCCTTTGCCACAATCGGGGCAATGAAATATTTTGTCTGGGCTAGGACAAGAATTGATGATTTGGGGAGTTTCTTGGGTCGAATGGGGAAGGGTTGGGTCAGCCTGTGGTTTAATGTGAATGGGGTTCAGGCCAGTAGAGGAAGAATTGCTAGTACCTGCAGTGGTTGGCTCATGCATGCGCAAATGCCTGCGAAGGCTTGAAAGGTGAGGGAAGCTTTTGCCACACTCTCCACAGCTATAAACGGGCTCTGAATCAGACTCTGGGTTGTTGGGTTGCATTGAGTTCTGGTTATCAGATTTAGAAATGTGAGAATCATTAGTAACGAGTACTGAGGCAGCAGTGGAAGAGGGAGCAGAGGAGGAGGAAGAAACTACTGATGAGGATGAAGATGATGAGGCAAGAAGGGATGATGGGTCACCCATATTTGACATACCAACCCCACTCCCAATTAAAGCTGGGGGCTGACCATTACTACTAGTGGTGGGATTACCATTGTGGCTGCCATGACCATGGCCACTACTGCTATTACCATTGCTCTCAGATTTTCTCTGCGGCAAATAGCCAGCCATAGCTTTCTTCCTCCTACTGCTACTGCCACCACCACTACTACTACTTCCACCTCCACTGCTTTCCCCTTTACCATCATCTTTAGATAAAGATAAATGAAGTGGCAAGGGGAGCGACAAACCTGCTTCCTGTTGCATCAGTGAAGCTATCTGATTTGAGGAGAGTACAGGGATGCCCTGGAAGTCAAAGCCACCCAGTGATGAGGAATGGGAGCCCGGGTGGAGTGGGTGGTGGGGATGGGAATGAGGGTGAGGATGAGAAAGGGCGTGAGGTGGAAGCTGTTGCTGCTGGGGCGGCTGCTGTGAAGCATGCTGTGACTGGGGAGTGGAGTGGCCATGTGAGTGAGAAGAATGCAAAGCAGGAGGCGGAGCGAGACTACTGCTAGGATCGCCTGTCTGACTTAAACCAAGCCCTAAGTGGTTATGGGTTCCCTGTTGAACAAGAAATTGCTCTAAACTAGCATTAGAAGGCACCCCAGAAAGGAAATACTGATTAGCAGCTAACATGCAACTAAATTGTTGGTGAAGGCTTCGTGCATCAGACTGGGCCCCAACCAACTGGTGTCCCAATGAGCTGACTGCACTGCTGCTAGGAGGGTTATTAGAGGTGGCCACAGATGTTGAAGGGGAAGGAGAGGAAGAGGAGGGACCAGATGATGCCTGGGGGACAGAGAGGCTGGGATGCAGAGGAGGGGGGGGTGGAGGTGCTGATGTCACTAATCCTCCTAATCCCCCAGCACTCCCACTACTGCTACTTCCCCCAGCAAAGTGCTCAAATCGGCCTACACCTGGGTGTAACTGCTCCTGTGCTAGTGCTGCCTCAGACGGGTGGAAAGAGCGCAAGAATTGTGGGTAGCCTGACGAATGGCTTGAGCTGCTGCTGCTCATCTTGCTTGACTTTGAACGAGAGCTCTGAGATGAGGAAGGCTGTTGTTGTAAAGGTGGGGGAGGAGGGGCACTCATCTTGGCAAAAATGGAGGCAGAATCAGAAAAGGCGTTACCTCTTGACCCCTGCAGGGGGCCCAAGCCAAGTCCAGACAGAAGAGCTCCAGAAGACTCAGCCTGCTGCTGCTGCTGCTGCTGGAGTTGATGCTGGTGAAGTTGCACTTGCTGTTGATGCTGTAGTTGTCGATCTAAACCAAGGCCTTTAAACTGGTGGGCCTGGTGCCCACTTAACATCTCTATAATGTCCAGATTGTATTTTCCAAATTGGAACATTTCCCACTCACTGGCACATGGGGGTGCAGGTGCCAAACCTCCAGCGCCAGGAGCGGCAACAATGATACCACCACGGACTGGTGATAGACAAACTTTACCCTAAGGGTGAGGTTATGCTACTATTTTTTCCAGAACTACTTGAATGTCTTAAATCTTAAGTTCGTCTCTCCAGATAGGTTACTTCTGGTGCTGCTACTCCCTGTTGATTATCCACTGCCCACACTCTACTTCCAAAAGGAGTGGGGTGGCCGGGAAGATGAGTTTATGATCAAAGGGTAAAGGTGTCTTTTTAGACAGGTAGATGAGTTCCACCTAATATCAAAATTGCTTAAAAATAGTTTTTATTGAGAAGCAGTTCAAAAGACTTCCTTCTTGTTTCCTTTGAGAGTTACTGCGTTGACATTATCCTTCATCTAAGCAAGATTCCTCATCCGAGTTCAGCCAAGACGGTCCTACAGCTGAAAAAACAAAATTCAAAAAGGGATGAAAGTCATAGAGAGGAACTATAGAGGACTATACCTTTGAATAAAATTGAACTTACTGTTCCTTGCTAATAGGCCTTTAACCTATAACAATGTGCCCCATCCATTAAGTTGAATATATATATATATATATATATAGACAGAAACCTATGGTCTGCCTGTAATATTACAAAACATAGAAATGTATCTCCATGGCTGACATTAGGGTGAAATGATGATTTAAATTCATTCAGTATTTTAATTGCAAATCAAAATAATTGACTGTAGAGAATGACATTACGTTTAGTAGAATGCTTTGACATTAGGTTTCATTTGCCCTTTTTCTTCTACATATACATTTGATTTGATACCACAAATTAGTACATATGTTAAGTTTCACTTCTCACTAGTGTCTTATTCATGCTGCAATTTACCTACCAAAGGTTTCTTATTATTGTGGCCCAATTAGCCCCTCAGTTTAAGTGACCAATATACAATTCAATGTCCAGTTACATTATCTGTTTATGTAAGGTGAAGAAATACAAATTTCAACAATTCCGAGGTATCTCTTTCCAGATAGTTCTACTTTTACAGCCACTTCAACATGTTAATAAACATATGCAATCTTTTATGTTTTGTAATAACTTACCATGGTGGGGTTCTGCTGGATTTCAGCACAACTAGAATTGTTGCATGAATGCCAATTCTTTTTATCATTAGGTACATCTTTACAAAGGAGGAAAAAGTTACTTGAAACATTTTTACTGTCTACGCTTCATAATATGCAGACGTTGCTTATTTAAAGGGTAACTTCAGTATTTTTCAACCTGGACTCTATTTTCCCATGTTTTTGTGTCTAATAGCGACAACAATTTCTGACATTTGTCCAGTACTGAGGGAGAGCGCTGTAGATGGAAGCTGCTCACAGGCTGCAATATAGTACTATTGGGGCAAGCTGGCACCGCCATTTACGTCGACTAAAAGTGCTTGTTTTTGCCATGACAAGCTCTGATTGTTAGTATAAGTGTCTGAAATTATGGAAAGAGTCTCGCTCAAGGAGATGTCTCGTTCTGAAATCTGGCGAGGTGACGTGTTACCGGAAGATAACGGTGGAACACATCCATGGTGGAAACGCCGGTCCCAGCCGGGCAGAGTTTGTATTGTTGGTGTACAAAAAGTGTAGCTTAGTGTTATCTAAAAGATTTTCAATGCCATAGCTGAATACTTAGATGATTGCAATGCGATGGCCACCCATATTTATTTGAGCCAGAGTATACGGATATTAAGATTTCAGAAGACATTTCCTTGAGCAGGACTTGGACACACTTGGCCCTTTTCACAGCAGCCATTTTGACATGTCATAGCAGGGTAAACACAGGTGTAATTGATCAAATAAATTATGGTCCCATTCTATTTAGTGGGACAGAGCTATTCCAGTGAGACACCATGCACAATAACAGGGCCCTGGCCCACCTAAATGGTAATTAATATTATTAATTACACATGTGTTTACCCTGCAATGATATGTCAAAATGGCTGCTGTGAAAAGGGCATACAACTAACAGAAAGGATCAAGCGAAAGGTAAGGAAAACATTTTATTTCTCTGTAGAGTCCTTTCCATAATGTTGTCAGACAAACAAGCACTTTTAGTGAACGTAACGTTACACTGTCGCTGCTCTCTTGCCCTCGCAGGTCATTTAGCCGCTGCTGGTTACAGCGTTCTCCCTCAATACTAGACCAACTTCAGAAATTGTTGTCCCCGTTCGTCATTTAGACACAAAAACATAGGAAAAAAGACTCCAGGTTGATAAATACCAAAGTTACTCTTTAGCAAAGCTACTTTGGAGATAGTGAACCAATTTAGGACAATATTATACACTGACTTACCTACCCTTTAACCCTTATATGCTGCAGCAGCTCTGTGATGTACAGTATCTCATACTGTACTTTTAACAGTATAAATAAAAGTACTAAGTGTTTATTGAGGAGCAGGTACTGACAGAATACAGAGAGGTACAGCAGAATTGCATGAAAAAAAACAACACATTAGACATCAGACGCCTTGCTTTTGGTTAAATGCAGGTGTGTGTACAACTGTACATTACTGATTATTTGTATTTTACCCGCACTACTTACACTGGGGGCACCCCAGCTACATTTTACCATCTGTGCTGTCACAATTCTGCAAATCATGACTTTATTATTACCACAAGGAAGTTGACAGTTTTTTCTGGTCTACATTTTGTGCCACATACTCACCACCATACTTTCACCTATACACTTTTTTTTCATTTGTGTTTTAGTTTTTTTATTACCAGATAGTCAGAAACGCATACAAATATTACATTAAACAACTGTCAGTTTCATTCTTAGCCTAAAATCAGTCCACATGATGTCAAAATGCTGTGTATGGGATTTTCATTTATTTATTAGTTTATTAGTTTATTTGACAGGGACAATTCATAGGTATTGTTACACTTAACTAAAGTGCAGCCGATGCAACGTATATTCGACTTCTGGCCACAGCTAATTTGCAGACCGTGTCCCTGGTTAGGCTTTTAAGAAAAATTAAATAAATTTAAAAAATACATTGTTTTTGTTGCATGAATGTCCTCAAAGGAATAATAGTAATCATCTGAGTGGGCATAGTGGGGGTAATTACACAGTATCAGGTGCTGTGTGGCACCTTAAGTTAGGTCAAGAGGATGACTGGCCTGTAGATATCAACTTACATCCATTCATATTGCACATTCTCCCAAGAACTCCCAAGGTCGAGGTATAAGCTGTGGGGTAATCGTGCATTTGCTGTCGCTGCTCCTAAACTATGGAACAAGATACCCCCTGATATACGCACTGTCACTGACCTAGTACTTTTTAAATCTAAGCTCAAGACTTTTTTTTATTTAGATTGGCTTTTAATACCTAGTAGCCTACTACTTACCTACCTTTTTATGATTTTATAATATGTTATGTTTTATTCCTGTTATTTCTTGATGTTAATGTAAAGCACTTTGGGTAACTTTTGGTTATTGTAAAAGGGCTATACAAATAAATGTTGATTTATTCTCTATATTGATTATAAGTCATCCTTTCCATTGATTATTTTTATACATATCTATGGCACTTAATTACACTAAACTACTGTTTGTTTTCCTAAACTAACTATGTGCAAGTGAAAAACTGGATTATAGTCTTATCAAACCCCAACTACCCGACTCCTTTACAGGAAGGCCTTTTTATAGCAATCGCTTGTTTTAAATTTCATTATTGTTCACTTTTTGTACAAAAGTCTAATGTTCAACATTTTATTTTGGCCTATGTTTTTATTCTGTATTGTTTTTATCTTGATGTTTGCACTATTTTAACTTATGTAAAGCACTTTGTAACTATGTTTGAAAAAGGTGCTATAAAAATAAGGTTTATTATTATTATTATTATTAATAACTACCACCAACAATATGATAAACTTTAAAATTAAATTAAGGTAAATTGTTGTTTTGCATTAAAATGTATTGCTGAGAAGGCTTAAACGTAGCCTGGCTACTGTAGAATCACTTACTTTGAATGTGTTTTTTTGTATTACCTATACTAACTATGTGCAGTGAAAAACTGGACTATAATCTAATATAACCCCAACTACCACCATCAATATGATAATTTAATTAAACAATCAACTTAAACCCACTTTTAATAGCTAAATAAAGGGAGAATAGAGAAACTGTTGCGTTAAGCATTAAAAGGTAAATTGTTGTTTTGCATTAAAATGTATTGCCTAAAGGTCTTAAAGTAGCCTTGGCTACAGTAGAGTCAACTCACTTTGAATGTGTTTTATTGCTCACCTCAGTAATATCTTACCGTTTCCTCTAATCGATGTGATGAACCTAGTGGGGAGCTCACTCCCCTGGTAGATGAGGGATATAATCTATCGCTGATTTGACTGCCTCTCATTTTAATGTGCAATCACCAAAAATCCTGCAGAAGAAGAAGAAAAGGCAGAAACGTTAACCATCAGTCGCTGCACCGCGCTGCACAATGTAAACACTAGCTGTGGAGTAATAATAATAATAACGGATGCACTGGAGAGAAGGCATCCTGTATTAGTAGTATTGGCTAACATTTATTATCATAAAAAAAAGGAGCATGCAAAAACTTCACAATTCTCCTTAAGCATGATATTTTTACACTTGGCTCAGTTTGGTGCCACACGCAGTCCAGAAAACCACAGAACCACCGTTAGCTCACCGGTAGCCATCTTACACCAAAACCACCTCATTAACGGCCCGCCGATACCGTTAACATCCCGATGCGACCGTTATCAGACAGTTAACACACACATAACCTTTCTATTACATATGTTTATATACCTACGCATCCACAGTAGCAGAGCACACAGTTTGCAGCTGGATGAGGCCTGTCACGCCTTCTTCTACCCGCCTAGCTAGCTATCGTCTGCTTCCATCTCTGCGTGCTGTTGTCCAGTCGTTAGCCGGGGCCATCCTCACTGTTCCACTGATGCTGAACACTTTACACGGATCCCTCAGCTAATCATCCGTGAAGAAGAACCTCCCGGTCAGTTGATTCCGGTTGTTTTGCGAAGACTGATTCGGGAGCTTTCGGTGAAGGTTTTTTCGACGGTGGAGAGAAAAAATTGTCTGGTGGTTGTGATAATATTTTAGGGTAAAAAGTGAGTGACGTGTGCTCCCTTAACATCGGTCCTTTCCGGCCCTGCGAATATTTCCGGGTAGCACGAGAGAGCGGGGCTCACGGGCGGCTGCACGGGGACAGGAACAGCGGAGAGGCTCGAGCTGGTGATAAGAGGGGACATATATTCATCCACATTCATATAATAAAGTGTTCATTTCACTCTGTACTATATATTAAAAGTTACCCAGTCTCAGTGGGAGGCTGAGGACTTTCCCCCAGGCTGCATAAATACCTGATGTTTTATAGGCCTATTATATACAATCCAAGGAATATTATATATTTTTGTTATTTTGGCTATAACTAATAATGTTGTGATCTTTTATTCTGTCACTTTGTGTTAGTAATTCAATATTAATTAGGGTTAAGCACAGGCCATAGCCTATACTTTGAATTATGCTAAATTAGTATAATAATTAGTATAGTATTAGTTAGTATAGTATAATAGTTAGTATAGTATTAGTTAGTTAGTATAGTATAATAGTAAAGTATTAGTTAGTTGGTATAGTATTAGTGTAGTATAATAGTTAGTATAGTATTAGTTAGTTAGTATAGTATAATAGTTAGTATAGTATATAGTAAAGTATTAGTTAGTTAGTATAGTATTAGTGTAGTATAATAGTTAGTATAGTATTAGTTAGTATAATATAATAGTTAGTATAATATTAGTTAGTATAGTATAATAGTTATTATAGTATTAGTTAGTTAGTATAATAGTAAGTATAGTATAATAGTTAGTACAGTATATACTATAAAAGTAGTGTAAAGAAATATGTGTACGAATAAATAATAGACTATAAATTGTTTGTGATAAATATTACTACCAAAATAAATTGTATTCAGGGGACATAATGATCTCGGTTCTCTTTCCCATTCGTTTGTCTGTGTAGTTTGTAACTATATAATATAGACTATATTCACAAGAAGTGCTTCATGAAACCAAGAGTTTGTAATTTCATTTATCATCCTTTCAATCAATCAGTCAGTCAAACTTTATTTGTATAGCACCTTTCATGGGGCTATGTGTGGACCGTGAAAACAACAGAAAAGATAAAAAATAATCCAATAATTTGATGATTGGTACGAATGCACACGGGACAACGAAATGATGAAAATGTAATAAAATTAAATTAAAAGCTATAATAACAGTGATAGTAGTAAAACAGCCTGAAGTAAAAACTACATTAATAAAATAACTATAAAATATAATAAAAACATAAATACATTAAAATAAGTGAATCAAATAATAAAATTATAACCATTCTTAATCATAGGCCTGGCTGAATAGGTAGGTTTGATGTTTTCGTTTAAAGATTTCAACACTTCCAGCAGCTCTCAGATCCTCAGGCAGACTGTTCGAGTGGTTCGCAGCATAATGGCTTAAAGGTCCCATATTATGCTAATTTTCAGGTTCATACTTGTATTTTGTGTTTTCTACAAGAACATGTTTACATGCTGTAATGTTAAAAAAAAACGTTATTTTCCTCATACTGTCTGCCTTAATATGCCTGTATTTACCCTCTGTCTGGAATGCTCTGTTTTAGCTAATTTCAATGGAATTGCAACAGGATTGTGTTGCTAGGCAACAGTTTGGGTCCATGTGTACTTCCTGTCAGCTGATGTCATTTACATACACTGCAAACAGAAATAAGCTGGGACACATTAAGAATGTTTACGTTTAAAACCATTTAATGGTCTAAATATTGTATATTTGTGACATCACAAATGGACAGAAATCCTGACGGCCTTTTTCAAACGCACAATTTCTGAATACGGGCTGTGTGTGTTTTTCTGTATATTGAACATTTCAATACTTTCACAGTATTTATATGGCACTTAAACCTGCTTTATACCTTAACAGACATGACAATCTCACTTTTTACAATATGGGATCTTTAAAGCTTTCAGTCACAAACACATCCATAACTCTGAGGGTTAAAAAAACAAAAAACATAGCAACAATAAACAAAACAAGTCACATACATTTCTCAAGGCACTCAAGTTAAATAGGACTTCTCTTGACCTCTCTTCCTGGTCTCTCCTGTTCCTCCATCCCAACAACAGATCTACACAATTAAGCCATTTTAAAAGTGATCATGCTGCAAATCAACAAACTCCATTACCAGATCAATATGATGATTAAGAATTATAAATAAAGAGAAAGCTGAGAGAAAAGTCGTGGGGAATTCAACCTCAGGCTAAATCATAATTTTATCATCACACACAGATTTGATTCAGTCATTATAATCACAAAGATGTGAATAATTTCAGCTCTGTGCTCTGATATCTGAGGATGGTAATCACGCCTGGGTTAGGATGCAGAATCTTTTACTCAGGACCATCAAAGGCCCTGAATGCCTCACATCCATTTGCAATTTGAATATTAATTTATCTTTTATAACAAATTTGCAGTCTTTCAGCTACAGTCAGTGTCATAAACCGAGCATAATTCAGTGTGAAAATGGGGTTTCACTTTATATACTTAGATATATGACACATTAATATGAATGGTGACAGGTGTTTGATAGTGTGGGCAGCTTATCTTATAAATTAAAAGACATTTTGAGTAAAAGGTTTCATGCAGGTTTTGTCTCAGACAGAGCCGAGGAGCTACTGAACCTCCTAGTGGTGAAATGTGAAAATTACAATGATAAAGCACAAGTGGCAGCCAAACCAGCGCCTAAATCAAACATAATATTTTCTGTTCCCTTTGTGGACCTCCTGTAAAAATGATTTCTGTATCAGTTCAATGTCACCGTCTGCTCTTTTATTTAAGCCCTCATACATCTCAGTGCAATAAATGTATTCGCAGGAGGGTTTAATTATGAGCTCCATAGCCTTCACCTCGCTCCGAGGATCCAGCAGGTACAATATGATATAACTCTGCACTCAGATGGTCTGGAGCTGTGAATTATATGAAGACAAATTTCGCCTTTTCATTTCATTTAAAAGCACAGTTGTCCACTCCCAATGGCGCTGTATGGCCGTAATGTGGCTTATACAATATCTCACATCCTGATGTGGGATTTTATCATGGAGCCACTCTGTGTGCTCACTAACCTACTGAAGACTAAAAGCCTTTTTGTTAATATAGAGAGCCGCTGCTTCTGGTTTGACCCCTTATATATAAAACATTAATTTTGTCTCGTGATTAATTTAGGATCTCAATTTCATAACATGTTGCCTCTGACAAACATGTGAGTCTGGTCTGTCATATGTCAGACACATGTGTCAGACCAGTCTGGGCCTAAAGGGAAGTATTTTGCAAACATAGTCACCCTAAGATGTTTTCTGTAAAAATCAGCGACAAGTAACATAAAATGTTGTAGAGTGAGCAATGACAAGATTTTAAATACATTTCAGGTCCAACAGTCATCAGTGAATTTTATAGTAACATCTCTGTGTGACCAGTGGCAGAATGTAGCAAGCGAAATCTAGTACTAAAGCCTAATTATGTGCAGTTTTGAGGTACTTTACTTGAGTATTTCTACTGTATACTTTCACTCTACTATAATTCAGAGGGAAATGTTGTACTTTTACTCTAACAGTAACTTCACAGATCAAGATTTTACAGAACATATGGGTTTGTAAAATATGATGCATTGTTGTAGATTCAACTGCTCAACAACATATATATATATATATACATATATATATATATAGTTAAAACTAGCTGCACCTCGACCAGCTTCAACAGTAAAATGCTATGTACATATGAATACATCAGTATAAATAATCCACTAATATAATTTGTAATACACAGTAATACTAATTTTCCACTTTATGAATACTTTTGCTTCATACATCAATACTGTAAGTGCATTTTGCTCATAACACTTATTATTCTCACTGCAGGACCTTTACTTGTAATTGAGTATTTTTATTTTTGCAGTCTTCTTACTTTTACTTAAACCTATAAGCAGAATATTTTTGGCATCATTGGGCAAAATTTCCATAATAATCTTTCAGCATATTGTAATTCAAGTGTTCTGAGAGAAGACTAGATTTCTGCACCTCCTCATGGATCTGTTTTCAGGCTTTAAAAAATCTAGCCTGTGACGAGAGACTTTGGCCAATCACAGGTCATTTCAGAGAGAGAGCGTTCCTATTGGCTGTTCATTCAACGGAGGCAGCTGTCAATCAGTCGAGAACTCCGATCAAACGGTCAAACTAGGCAGCACTGATCAAATATGAATCAATATTCTGTTATTGTAATGTCTTTTGCTTTCCTCAAATGTTCTCAGAAACATCTTGTAGTGTACTGTTTGGCTGTAAAATGAGAAAGTTTGCTCCGGCTGGCGGGCGGTGCTTGGTATTTCCTCAACTGATCTCAACATGACTGCCGGGTCACAAACTTTCTCATTTTACAAGTAAACAGTACACTACAAAATGTTTCTGAAAACATTTGAGGAGAGAAATAGGCATTACAGTAACAGAATATTAATTCATATTTGATCAGCGCTGCCTAATTTGACTGTTTGATCAGAGTTCGCGAGTGATTGACAGCTGCTCAGAGACGGCAGGCTCCAGCTCGGCTCTGATTGGTTGTTTTCCTCCGGTCTGGGAAATCTTGCAGATGCCATTAGGAGCACCGGAGGACATCAGAGGCACATGATTTTTGTTCAGATTACCTGTCTCATGCACTACTGTCAGGATATAGTGAGCGTTTTATAAAAAATACTTTTTTTAATCATATTTGCTCCATTTCTACCCACTGCTGCTTTGACTAGAAGATCCAAATAGTTTTCTTTGTGAAGTTTGAAAGGCCTAATGGTTGAGGAATATCTTAAAATATTCCATACTAATATAAGAATGTATACCAATAACACTGAATGACAGAAAACAGTGCATTGGTTTTATAATATTGATAATAATAATATTAATGACAGAGGTTGGAGGTGTCCTGACCATTTATAATAATAATAATAACAGTAATAAATAAAATGAAATATAGTATAATAATAGAGTGCAGGGATGATATATATCTGTAGGCCAACCAGGAAGTTAGCAACTCCCTCGCCAAAAAAACAATGGGATTTTTCTATTGGGTTTTGGATTATTGCAGAAAATAAGTTCTGTGGCAAACACACGTTTATGATACTTACACGTTTTGTTCAGCAAGATAATCGTCACAAATGAGCACCACTTTTATGATTTGCCTTTTTTAAAAGCTTCAAAATTCACAAGTGGGATATTTATTGGCGTGTTTCATATTGTAGAACAAAACCTAAAATCTCTTAAACTTTAACCACAGACCTTATTTCAGGCATCAAACCAAAAACTCATTAAAATAAAACATTGACTTTCAGACGAGGGAAACGGAAGTGATAAATTGCTAACTCATTTCCAGGTTTTAGGACTCAATCCTGTAGCACTCTATACTTAATAAATAATAATTCAAGGACATTAATGGAAGAAATTCACACCCTATAACACATTTTTTTTCCACCAACTTTATTATACAAATTCTTTGTAAGTCACTGTCGTATCCGAGGGGATCAATGCATTGAACAATAACAAAAGGGTTGTTTCGAAATTTATAGGCATGAAAATAAATCCATGAATTTCATTACTGGACACGGTCCCTACCTGTCCGTACAATTTACTGTTAGTAATGTGTTAACATTTCAGGTGGCCATTAACCATCCTCTATCTAAATGAATTCATAATGGTAAAAACACACACCATATTCATTCATTTCTCTCTGATAACTAGCTTTTTAGCTCACTTGCCTGCGTGTCAGTTCTCAGTTGTGAAAAATAAACATCCCCTGTAGTCTTGTAGGAGGCTATGACAATAGAAAGACAACAAAATGCTATGAGTTTGGCACTGTACAATTCATTAAATATACTAACACATAATCTGCTGAATCCTCAAATTAATGTCGAAGAGATCACTGAAAATATTCTGATTGTACTAGCTATACAAAATACAATACTTGCACAAATTAGATTAACCATTTATAAAAGTGTGATGATGAGCTTCGATGGATATATGGCTTGTGAGATATTACAGACTTTGCTACAGACCTTTTGTGGCTCTATTAAAAAAATCTAATACTACTGTATGTCACCTGTCCTAGTTCCCTGAAAAAGACGCTCAAAGCTTCCCATTAGACCTCCGCTTTTCTCCAATAAACATTCATCCGAACACACACACATTATGGCATCATGGGTTTAGTGTGTACAACCCATGTTATTGGGTCAGGCTGCTCCAGTCTGGTTAATAACTCCCGAACACATCTGTCCCAAACACCGTCGTCTACACATACGTTTAGAAGGCTGCAGATTTTTTCAATAGATATTTTTGTACCCGAGTGGAAACCTAAGTAATCACTTGAGATCAAGAAGTCATAAGGCCGATGTCTAGGCACAGTACATACAGCTGAAAATATTGGCCATATCATAAGCGTCGATGACCTTCAAATCCAGGCATATTCTGTAACTGCCTCTCAATGAAATGGAGCTGGCATGCATCAAGATCTGGAACGTTTTTAAAAACTTTATGACCAGATGTATGAAAAAAACCAACTAGTCGTGAGAATGCTAGTTATCTAAAAACAATAAACACTTAAATCCCACCAAGTAAAAGAACATCACATCATAAGATAATTGTTAATAATAACCATAACAGTTATAATAATTATTAATAATAATACACTCCATCATATTCATAACAACTACATTGAGCACTGTGTATAGGAAGATTGTCCGAATGAAATCTGTGTTTCTGTTGATCAGTATTTCATCTCTGTATCCGTTCGCATGACTGAACAAAAAAATCAAGCAGTAACAAGTTCCTCCTTTGACTTCATGTTGATAAAAAACTCTCAATACAGTACCCTCCATTGATCAGTCCCACCGTCAGCCGTGCTCGTATACAGAATGTAAACCTTGAGGACACGATACAAAGTTTGTATCTGGTGCAAATATCAGGGGATAGATTTGTGCAAAGTTTGTTTTTTTTGTCTCTGTTTCTCTTTGAACTGTGCTTAAATTGCTCTTGTTTTTTGTACACATTAATACTTAATACATCATGACAATATCAACACAAAATCAAGAGAAAGAGATAGTATTTCATATGGACCACAGATATCACATACTACAGTATATAGGATAGGATAGCCCTTAGTATTGATAAGCGTTGTTATTGATGAATATTTTTTTTTAATATTTTTTTTTTTTTTTTTACTGGCTGAAGTGCGTTATGATACAGCAAGGTCTTCCTCTTGAGGATGGCGAGGGCTTCCCAACCATCCAAGTCTCTTATTGAGCCACGCAGGAGAAAGGCCTCAGGTCGCCCTCTCGCTCCTGACTCAGAGGGGTGTGTGTGTTTTTTTGGCTTGCTCTGAAGCCAATCCTTTGACTGTACAAAATATCACTGACTTGTATAATTTGTCACCTGGTGAGAATAATAAAATGGTGATTGTCAGACCAGCTTCCTCTGTGGTATTTTATTTGTATCTCCATAAATGGCTTTGAAGGACAGTTGTGTAAGTGCAACCTCTGCGTCACCGTCTATTCATTTGTGCTCTGTAGAAAAAACCTTTGCTCTTCGCTCGTAACCTGCGTTAAAGCAAGTTATTGGTAAACTGAACACATGTTGACTCGTCTATGTCAAGATATTTTTTGTAATAACGTGACAGATGGCTCTATATTATTAGGTAGCCCATTGTTTTTACAGTTAAGTCCTGATCTATAGATGGGATCCTTAAGGGGAAACTCACCCATAATGTAATGAAACACCAGTGATCAGAGTGTGAGTCCCTCTGGGGGTTTGGGTCTAAGGTCACATGGAAAACTAGGCAACCCAGGCGTCAGATCGGTAATGTGGGTCCACGGTTTAAAAATCGGGCGCGGAGTCCTGCCAACGGTGTCAGGCTGTTGTGTCCCAGTCAGAAACAGCCCCCACCTTGTCCGCTCATTTACACAGGAAGCAACAAAAATCAGTTCTGTCTCCCCATGTGTCAGGATGACGTTGAGTGTCAGTGTTCATTCACACTCGTCTGGTCCACCGGGCTTCTCACCCATGAGGTTCAGTTTAATAAATCATTGTCGGCGAGAGCTGAGCAGGTTGACAGTCCAGCAGGTAGTCGGCTCTATTCTCTATTGAATTCAGTGATATAATATCCCGCATGCTTCTCCTCTTCATCCACCTCTTGTGTCCTATTCTTCTGACGATATATCTATACATATATATATCTATATCTATAGATATATATATCTATATCTATATCATATCATCTCTTTCCCTATCTAATATGGCTCCTGAGTACTTTTTGAAAAACATATATAAAAACAAAATTATGAACGACACTTCTGTTGATTTTGTTTCACCCTTCCCGTCAGTCTTTCTACAAGTAATGGCACCGCTGTATATGGCAATATGGCAAATTTTGTTACAAAATATGGCTGATGCAGGCTATCACATAATTAGAACAGATATTCCCCACCTAAATTTTTAATTAAGTAATCATATTTAAGCTATTTAATTACAAGATAACACTAATTTGAATAGCCTAAACACGTTATACTGTTACTATGCTATATACTTCTAGTTGTATTTCTTGTAGTTGTATCTCTAATAGTTAAATGCAGAAGGGTGATCTATTCCCATGCCTATGATGAGGGGTAAACTCTACATTAGGCACAAACCTCACACCGTCACCTCATTTTTACTCCCCGTCCTGATCCCCTGATTCCCTCCTGCACTTCCTGCTGACCCCCCCTGACCGCCTCCTCCTGGTATGAAATGTAGCTGCTCGATGGTGTTCTGCCTCTTCGCTGCGAAAGCCATCCTCCTGGCGCTGTGGCCCCCTAGTGTTCCCGTTCCCATGACTACCCCCGCCCCGGGCATCTCCCCCGCCCAGCCCATGCCCCCGCTCATGGCCGTGCTCCTCTCCTGCTCCCGTCCGGACGTGGGGTGAGAGTTCATCTTGATCATGTGGTGGCGGTCGAGGGAGGGCGTGGCGCAGACGTTCTGCTGGGACTGGGCCTTCTGCTGGCGAGGCAGCGTGGGGACGGTACCTCCTGTGTTGGCGTATGGATCTACGACCCCCATCCCGCCGGGCCCCATTCCGCCGGGCCCCATTCCGCCGGGCCCCATCGCGCCGGGCCCCATCCCGCCGGGCCCCATCCCGCCGGGCCCCATCGCGCCGGGCCCCATCCCGCCGGGCCCCATCCCGCCGGGCCCCATCGCGCCGGGCCCCATCGCGCCGGGCCCCATCCCGCCGGGCCCCATCCCGCCGGGTCCCATCCTATCTTCCAAATGGTCCGGAGACATGAGGAGCCGTTCCTGCCTGTCCTGCCTGTCCCCTCTGTCCTGCCGATCCCCTCTGTCCTGCCTGTCCCCTCTGTCCTGCCTGTCCCCTCTGTCCTGCCTGTCCCCTCTGTCCTGTCTGTCCTGCCTGTCCCCTCTGTCCTGCCTGTCTCCTCTGTCCTGCCAGTCTCCTCTGTCCTGCCTGTCTCCTCTGTCCTGCCTGTCTCCTCTGTCCTGCCAGTCTCCTCTGTCCTGCCTGTCCCCTCTGTCCTGCCTGTCCCCTCTGTCCCCTCTGTCCTGTCTGTCCCCTCTGTCCTGCCTGTCTCCTCTGTCCTGCCAGTCTCCTCTGTCCTGCCTGTCTCCTCTGTCCTGCCTGTCTCCTCTGTCCTGCCTGTCTCCTCTGTCCTGCCTGTCCCCTCTGTCCCCTCTGTCCTGGGGCTTCCTGGTGAGGGTCTGCGTGTTGGAGTTCTTGTTGGAGGCAGCCATGGCTTTGTAGTACTGGTGTTGCTGGTTCTTGGACATCCTGGAGAGTGTCCCCGTGTTGCCAGGGACGTCACCCATGTTGAGCAGCGGGTCGGTGGGTTTAACCTTCCTCGGCTTGGAGAGAGTGTCGTAATTGGGGTTGTACTGAGGCTCCAGAGGGGGATCCAGAGGGTACGGATTGGGGGTGGGTGAGGCAGGCATGCCAGAAGGCGGCGGCGGGATCCAGGGACGGACTGCATGTCTGGGGAGGGTTCCTCTCCCACTTAGGGTGTAGTCTCCACCCCAGTGGAGGTGGTGCTGAGAGGACTGCAGGGCCGGCTGGGCCGTGTGAGGCCGGCGCTTGGTGGTGCAGTAACCAGACGAGTATTCATCAAGACCTTTCTCTGGAAGCCAAACAAAATTTCTCTGAATTGTTTATCACCACAGTAAATAGCATCAGCACATAAATGACGCATCCTGCACTTTGCGCCCTAGTGTCAAGAGTGTCACCGTACTCTATGAAACTGCGGCGAGGGGAGAGAGAGGCCGCTACATTTTTGTCCTCATTTCTGGGAAATGAAGGTACTTACCGAGGCGTTTGAGCGAGGAGTATCTGTTGAGCTCCGGCTTGGTGGCGCTCTCATAGGAGGGCGGCAGCTGAGCCAGGTTGTGCAGGGAGTGGTGGAAGGCGGGCTGGGATTTGGTGTTGTTGTGTTTACTGGAAAGCAGGGTGCCCCCAGCTGCCAGCTGAGCGTTGTTCATTCGAGGGGTGCGTTCTGCAGAGACCACAGGGAGAAAACGACTGTGTGTTAAATGAGATTTGCTCCTCTGGATATAGCGCGCTGCACGTAGCTGTGTGTGAATCTGCTAACGTTCACTGGAACAGACAGATTTTAACTCAACAAGCAACCAGAGATCTGATAATCATTATTATTGTTGGGATGAATGAGTCCCTCTTCTGAGCTTAAACCAAACTGAACAAAGTAAATGAAGCATCGTGGTGATTACATGTCATTTACATAGGAGCCAGCTGCCTTACCGATAGTTGCCGTGTGTTTGGGGCTGGTGCCTGAGGAGTGGATGAAATTGTGCTGCAAATTGCCCACTGCAAGTCAAAAGAACATAAGGTAATCAGCTCAAAATGGATGTCAGGCAGTTTCCAGTTCAATGGTCCTTTAACATAAAAAGATCTACGCAACTATAGACATTTATGTATCTGCATTAATTCACCCTCACATGCACAACATCATCATGTAAAGCATACATATTTTAAAATCTCCAGATTCCTGTTCTTTTTATTCTACAAAGATATCTCGATGGTGGGACACAGAAAACAACCTGCATCCACATGCAGACGTGACAAACACGATGCGCCTCGGCACACCGAGGATGCAGTTACAAAAGCTTCTGATTGTGCCTCTGATTGTGCTATTCACTCATGCTGTAAAAACTCTCACATCTGTTGTCCTTGCTGGGCAGTCCTGGGGCGTAGAGATTTTTCGGAGGTCTCCCCAGTGTCCCCTGTCCGTCCCCTACAGGCAGAGCCACGCTGTTGTTCCTCTCATCCTGCTGGACTGGACTCGACTGGTGCCGCAACATGTCAACCAGCGCTCTAATGGTGGAACAAACACAAGCAGAAGGGAAGCACAAGATGAAATCGCCTTCTTTTAAAAGCAGACACTGGTTGATGGGTAAAACTTTTATTTTAGAATCAGTATTATTATTGTTATTATTCTATTTATATATACGTAATATCCTCTTATCTTACATGTTTTTATCTTATATGTTTTATATATGTAATACCTTCTCATCTTATTTGTTCTTATTTTATATGTTATTGTCATATATGTGTTTTTTGTTTTTATTTGAAGCACATTGAGTCGACGCCTGTCGTATGAAATGTGCTATATAAATAAAATTGTATTTATTTGATTGATTTACAATAAACTATAGCTCAAATTCATGAAGTTATGCTTAGTCGTCTATGTTTTAGGACTCACACTTTTGTGATGAGTGTCTTTTCAGTCATTATCAATATTGTCCACAAGGTATTATTTAGGTAACAGATCAATCATATTCATGTGAGGATGAATGTAAGTCATTTGATTTCAGATCAATTTAATTTAAACATTTACTGTATTTAAATTGTGAAGGAATCAGTATTTTTCACAATCACTCTTATGTACAGCGATGAATCTGTTACTGTACTTGAAAAAAATAGCACTATTAATCATTTGCATTCTTTAAAGATCAATCAAACGCTCTATATCTGTTTACAACCATCCCCCGACTACTGAAGCCCAAGATAGAAAACTGCAACCTGTACAAAAATCAAAATGCATTATTGCCAAGATATAGGAGATAAAAAGCCCAGAGGAATCAAAACAAGCATGAATCCTGCAGCAGCCACTCGATGAAGATCAAATATGTTTCATCTGATGACTAACAAACATCATTCTGAGCCCAGGATGATGAATCTGGGCCATTTATGGAGTCCTGAAACCCTAATTTCATTACAGCATTCATACATTGAATGAAGTAACACATCCAGCAGCGAGAGGTGATGACAAAATAGGTTTCAAAGCCTCACCTGGGCATGTTGAGGTCCCTTTGGTTGGCTTCCTGTTGCACTTTGTTGAAGACCACCTTGATGCCCACAGCGACGGCCACCATGAACACAATCACGCCTCCGATGACGAAGCCCGTGTTGTGGCTCTGCTGCTTCAGCGGATCAAAGTCTACGTTGGGATCATCTGGTAGCACCATGGTTTCTGTCTGCGGCTTGGCCCAGTCCGGAGAGTAGTAGTTCTTACAGTTCTCCTGATCCAGCTGCCGGCTGCGCTCCGGGCAGCAGAAGCGGTAGTGGCAGGTTCCACAGCAGAAGATGAAGGAGTCCTTGGAGCAGTTGAAAGCGCTGTCAAAGTGTCCCATGACATCATAATAACCCCGACATACATCTATCCATATATCCATCATGCGGGGTTTTATGGGCGCTACCTGGGCGGCGCCCAAGGGAGGTGCGAGGGCCTCTGATGAGGTCACATTCTTAGGGAACATGACCTGGGGAAGGGGTCTCGGAGGCGTCTCCAGAACTCCCTCTGAGATTTCTGGAAGCTTCTCAGGGGCTTTGGTCCTGCCTTGGAGAGCAGCTGGCCTGATGTTGGCCTGCATGGCGAGGAGCAGGAGCGAGGGGTTGGGGTCAGCCTCGGGCTGCTCGGTGAAAGGCCTCCCTGAGCGGTCTGTGTGCTGAGGAGGGGGCGACGGAGAGGTCTCCGCAACAGCGGTGAGCGGGGCAGCAAGGAGGGAGAGCAGGGAGACAGCGAGGACTCGGAGAGTGGTGGTGGGCGTCATTTTTTACATGACTAAGAGATCTATTTTCTGTTGTTGAGTCAATGCAGTTACAACGCTGTATCCGCTTTTGCAGTTTAGCCCACTAAAATGGCATGTGAAATATTCAAGTAGCATGTACAACCTACTGGATATTGATGATGTATCAGTCGTCTCATTCAGCAATGCTGGATGATGAAATCTGAAGCCTGCTTTTTGTTTTGTCAGAGTATTTATACGGTGTAATATTAGAAGAGGTCTGCCTCTATCAAAAACAGTTGGTAGGTTTCAATAATTGTCGATAATGGTATGAAAATGGTTTTAATTTGCTGCTAGAAAGCAACTCTGAATGCGTAATGACTTCATCGTTTGCCCTCTCAAGTCTAGAACACTAAAATGGATGCAGCTTTGTAAAAAGGACAAATTGAAAACAACAATCTTCATGCTTTTAGTCCTTAATGCCCTGTTCTACTCTTCCCTCTGAACAAAAGAACAAATATCTGACGTTCTGCTGGGTGGAATTAATTTTTGTAACCACGAAGGGCTGGTAAAAAATTTGTAGCAAGGATTTTCAGTAAAATATGGCGGTCCTATACATTCCTGTGCTGATCGTGGCACTTGAACAATAGTCTATGGCCAGTGTTTTATCAAATGTAAACGGTTATATCGGTTTTGCTCATTCCTGGAGGACTATTTCAGTCTGGCACTACATACATTCAGAATTGGCACTTATTTAAGATGTTCTTTTCTGAAAAAAAATTCATGAAATCTATAATACTTTCATATATTTTGAGTTTATCTGCATTGTAAACAATCAAATAGGATTAAGAGATGAAAACTGTCTATTAATGATGCCTAGTTTCTCCATGTTAACTGGTTCTAGGCACTCGTCACGTCTTTATGCACCGTGTACTTTATCTCCGTCTTCTCTATGGCTGGATTAATAATATGCATCCGTAGTCGCCTGGCACGGACTGTAACTGTGATTGGGCTGGGGGGTGATAATGAGGGAGGCTCAGCTCAAGTGCTAGAAGACTGTAACAGCTGAAAATCAGGAGTAAGCATAAACCAAGGAAACGACTCCCAGCCTGTGAAACACACTGCAAAATGAGGCAAACGTCACAGATTTTTAAATGCTCTCTATTCAGCTTTTAGGCACACAAAAAGTTCACTAATTAGATATGAACTGGATGGCACATTGCGTCTCCGTGTGACATGTCTCTCTCTCTAAGTAAAATTATTCCTGATTTGTCTCCGAGGTTCAAAGAATATCACTTTTGTTGAGAAATATGTAAATGTGTGAAGTTATTGTGTTGGAGGTGTTGGCAATAATAGACAGAGGCAGATCTGTCTCCCACAGAAATTATAATTATATGTAATTATCAAAAACGTCTCTATCTGTGGCGGAGAATGTAGGCACAGATGGGGGGGAGACAGAACGTTGAAATCACTGAGGGCTCCACTTGTTTCAGTTACATGCTCCTCTGACCTTCTGAGGAGAGTTCAGAGGAGGAAACACACAAAGGCAGTGGGTCTCCAACTGACTACAAAGTGTTCTTCTGTCGCCTCTAAATGTTCTGCTTGATTCCCAGAATTGTCTTCGGGTTTCAACAAACCTGGAACGAGTCCGCTGTAATACAAAACAAGAGGCGTGATTAGAAAATAACCCCACTTATGTGACAGAATCATTTTTATTAATTTGCATTATGTGCATTGTGAGAGAGTGTGTGTTTCGTTGCAGGAGCTCCTGAAAAGCCAGTGATGGAGAAAAGAGAGTGCGAGAGGCAGAGGGATAAATGCAGGGTAGGGATTTAAAATGAGCAAAGAGATTGTGGCGAGCGGGAAGAGCCAGAGGTATAGATGCAGAGACGATCATGAGTGGGAGGGCGGTGTGTGGGTGGGCACAGAATCAAGTACATTTCTCCCAGCACTTACCAATACAACACAGCACATCACACAAACAGCAACGCCAAACAGAGCTGCAAACACAGTCAATGCCACACACGAGAGGAATGCTAATGAAGACTATAAATCAGTTTAATAAAGGAGGAGAAACTGTAAAATAAAAGCTTTTTGTGTGCACAAGAGAGACTACATAGTAGGCTTTCTGTTTCTCTCTCCTTTATTCCCTCTTGCTCCCTCCTTCTCCTCTTTTCTCCCTCGTTCTGCCTTTCTCAGATTCTGTGCGTGGGTTGAGGCAGCTAACTCTCTCAGAATAGCAATGCAGCTCTGTCTGTGTGTGAGTGAAAGAGGCAGTGAAAGAGAAGGGGAGGCAGAATCCAATCTGCACCCATTAGCCAAAACCAGATTTCAAAGTCACACATCTGCCCCGTCTCTTGCTCGACGAGATGACACCGACGCCTCGCCGCCTTCAACTCCATCCATTACCATTATTTTCTGGTCTCATTTCATGAGGATTTTCTTGGCTAGTAATGTCCAGACCAAATGAATGTGCAATTACAGCTTTCTAACAATGAATGAGATTTAAAATTGAAAAAACATGGAGTGTCAGTCCTCATGCACCCAAAAAGGCGTGAATATCACATCCTTCCAGCAAAGTGACTCAACGTACAACTGATTTCCTGTAGGTATTTCCATACTGCAGCAGCACAGAGGATGGGAACTAAAGGGTGAAGGGCAACAACACACTCACAACTGTGTAGATGCATCCCTGAGTTATAGGCAGCCACTGAAGGGAGAACAAACCATTTGCGTAGATCCCTTTTCATTGCAAGCTATTGTACCAAAGCAAATGAAGCCTTTACTTTCACTGCAAAGGATGCTGACCAGCTGTGCAGGAGACTGTGCATGCCACAATCTCAACAGGTGTTTGTTGGAAATGAAACAAAATGGCCTCTCTCTTTTTTTTTTTCTTTAGACGCGCTGTTGCAAAAGAAGAAAAAAAAAAAAAAAGCACTGAATCAATGAAGGAAAAATAAATCCTTAACACAAGTCATGTTGGTGATGCAAAAAAGACATTTAGATAACAGTGAAAGCAGTCAAATACATGCTGCGCAATGACTGCATCTGGACATCGACTCCTTAGAATAAAACCCATCCTTCATTAGGTTAATAAGTTGCAAGTTGCGATGAACAAGCATGCGGGTTATGGAAATGACTTGCATGTATCAGTAGGCTAAGAGTGCGTGGGTGTATCCGTGCCGGTGCGTGTTTCTCTCTGTGTGTGTGTGTGTGTGTGTGTGTAGTCCGGCTGGATGTCTTAATAACAATATGTTCCATAATGTCCCTGTCGATTAAAGTGTTTAAGTGATGAAAAACATGTCTGCCAAGCCTAAAGAAAAGCCTTTTCTGTGGCGCAGCTTTTCATCCAAATGTTTTGTTTGACATCCCTCCAGCACAGTGCAAAAAACACATTTATCCACACTAGACAAGAAACACACAAATGAAGGTATCAAACAGTTTTTGCGCGTATAATTCATTAGTTGTAATGATGCATTAGTAAAAAAAAAGGTGCATAGTGTCGTGTCTGTGTCTTACCTGTGCGTTGCTGTGAGGTTTGGTGCTGGAGAGCTGTGGAGAGAGAGAGCCTGCGCACTGGATCTCAAGCGTTCCTCAGATGGCAGCCTGTTATTGTGGCACAGGATGATCAGGACAGCTTGAACTGTTGCTGGATCCGACACCTGTTTTTTTTAAATCACAAGTGCTGCAAATCGATGCGTCTCCATCAGGCTTTTAATCCATTATCACTGTAGGAGCAGCAGCAGCAGAGAGAGAGAGAGAGACGAGGTGTTGTGAGATTTTCTGATACATGTGACAAAAGCGATGCAACTACATCAGAAAATTCCGTTTGTTGCAAGTTCTAGTGCAACTATCCGGGCAGTGCGTAAAAATGACAAAACGCGTCACCAAAAAGATGAACTTTTCTCCATCTAGAATCGACTGAAGCTGGTTCCCTTCATAATTTTCCAAGCGAGATCAGGTTAGACCGCCTAACTGACTGCGACTGGCCTGGCGGAGGTCCGCCGGTGGGGGAGCTCTGTGATTGGTCGCTCACTCTGGTGCTGATGAGACTCTCCTCACTCTAGTGCTGATGAGTCTCCAGCTCCGCGCTGCTCGTCGCTGATGCTCCATCATTAGGCCCATTCAACTGGTGGCGTTCATCTTTATTCCCCTCCATTTAATTTGCCTCTTTAATTGAATGACCCTGGAGACCCACATTTTACTCTCTCTCTGAGAAAAAAAACATCAGTCAGGATTTTTTTTTTTGCTACTGTTATTTCATAAAAGTAAAAAGGTTGAGATAATTATATAAAAAGTCAAATTAAATAAAAAATGTAATTAAAGCAGCAGGTAAAATTCAGCGGAAGACCTCCGAAATCCAAAGTGTGTTTTTCTTTGTGTGTGTGTGAGCGAGAGGAAAAAAGAGACACGGTTGCCACAGCAACTGTGTCATTATGTTGGTGGCAATTATGAAAGCGATGAAAACGGGAAGGGGAGAGGATTGGCGCAAAAAAGCTCCAACACTGAACGAAACTGTCCATTAGACCCGGAGCTGGTAATTCACAGATTTCTTAAAGCTGAAGACGAGCAGGGACAAGTTGGAAAAACGTAAAGGAGATGTGGTGTGATGGATGTAAGAGATGGAAGTTGTCACACACAGTTAACTGCCTCCTCACGATGCTCACATCCTCAACAGCACATGAATGAAACCGGATTTAGGTCTTTAGCTGAGGAACTTAGTGATCACACATTAGGCCTTCAGGATGAATCATAATTAATACCATTAGTGACAGGAAACCAGCATGCACTCCCTTTACACCGAACAGAACAAAGATTCACATCATTTAACAAAATACATTTCAAAGTGTTTGTGGATATGCTATGGAGGTGGATGCCAGGTGGGGAAGGAGGTAAGCACTTCCAAAACGGGGCTTGGGGAAGGTATAAAGGGTTGTGTGGAGCCCCAGGTGTCTACTGATAATTACCTGCATGGCAGGTTGCTATTTCTACACAGGTGGGTGGGCTGCTGCATGTCTGCAGCAGAGGCTGGTGGAGCCCTTCATTAGATGGTCCGATGACGCTCTACCGGGTGCACTTTCACTCTCTGGTTTGCTGGGTTGGATGCAATTACTGATTTCCTCATAATGGTTATTCCATCACTGCAGAACAGGAGACCACTATAAACAAAAAAAGTGCTACGGTACATCACTGAGCAGTAAAAGCAGAGGTTAGTATCCATTCTCAGCGGCTATTCTAATACGCACGCACCTATAATTGCAGAGCAGCTTTTACAATAATAAATAATTATGCATGCAAAGGAACTCCAAATAAAAGAGCAAATATGACTCATTTTTAATTTCACTTCTTGTATTTCAATGTTTTATTAATTTAAATAATTTAAAATGGACACAAATATCCAGTCTGCACAATGACAGGAGATTCGGAGGCACATTTTCCATCCAGATTAAGACAGCGCTTCAGTGTGTTTCCTTGGGAAATGTAGGCCCCGCATGCATTTAGTAGAGAAAACCTGCCCAGGAAACTCTGCCAGTGCAACAGGTGGGGAGACAAATTCTATCAAAAGGTGGAAGGTTTTCCTACAGATGTCCTCTCAGGTTCCCACATGGCTGGTCAGAGAGCTGGGTACCTGAGAGCACACGCTGCTTTGTAGGGAAGCAGGAGGTCACACCACTGTCTGCTTAATACAGAGAATAGATGATTCATTGTTTTATAAAGTAGTCTGGCAGACTTCCCTGTTCCCTCACAGCCACCGATCTAGGTCTTCACACACAACCACAAGACAGCTGAATACAAACATGTCAATTATAAACAACTTTTGAAAATACTGGACAGTGAAACCATTTTAGAAAAAATAAAAACTTAAAAAAAGGGGTTGAGATTCCATGAAGAACATAACAGACCTCTTGTACTCCACTGCCAGCTCTTTCCATACCTTTACTTCATTCAGATCACAATGTGAAAAATACTATTTAAAAAGATGTTACAATTTTGCGCGACATTAACAATATTTCTCTCCCGATTGTGAACCCACCGACTTCTCGCACAATTGTTTAGCGACTTCTACCATTATTTCCTTTGAGTTCAATTTGAAAACCTGACATTAGTTAAAGTAACAACCTGGTTTTGGACTCACGAGTGAGCCTGGCTGAGCAGTACACAGTACCATCACAGCAGCATTTACCAAGAAAACACTTTAAAAAGAGCTGATATCAAGTGTGAGACAACAAAAGTTATTACGTCTCATTAATGGACAGACATTAGAGGCCATGTTTTGCACAGTGAAACCCATTCCCTGTATCAATCATTCACACTAGGCCAAGGGGCAAAATACACAAACGGATGGCATGATTTCCGCAGTGAAGGTGTCGTCTTTCCTTTAAAAGAGGAACATTTTATCATCATGTCTTTAGGTATGGAAATAATTAACAGACCTGTAATGCCAACAGGACAAAGTGGTGGCAAAACAGACGTTAAGGAATGAGTACAAAGTGGACAGTCTGGATAGGTGGTAGAAAGAGTCAGGAAAAAAAGGAACAAAAACATTGTCAGCACACTTCAATATTTATATTTACACACTCTCGCGCTCACACACGTACACGCACACACACACACTGAGAATTTCGCGGAGGTATTAAAGTCGCCTCAACGCACGTTTTTTGTCTGCTTTCTTTTTCCCTGCTACATTATTAGTGCTACTACTACTGTTGCTGTTACTGGTGGTGCTGGCTGCGTTAGCTCCGTTACCCAGAGCTGCCGGCACTGCTGCTGCGCTGGGTCCCGCTCTCTTCATGGGGTCACCTGCGTGCTTCTTCGGCTGCGGGCCGTCATTAGGGTCCTGAGGTGCCCCGGCGGGACCCATGGCGTGGATCTCCGTGAGCAGACGAGCGCGGGACTCGTATTCTGCATAGTCCTCTAACAGCAAACGCCCGGCCTCTTCGTTCAGAGCCGACTCGGGATTCGGATGGATGAGAAGACACTTGATTGTCTGTGGGGAAATAGAAGGAGATGAAAATGTAAAAATAGTGACAGCAACACAGCTGACACTCAGAACAACAAAAGACGGATGGTTCCGCTTACAAGTAAGACGTGTCTGAGGCCGAGTTCTGCCTTCCAGTCCCTCTTCAACACGTTGACACAGATCTCTCCCTTGTGACCCACATTGGGGTGAAAAATCTTGGTCAGGAAATAACCCTTGGGTGGAACCCCAGGGAAGTCCTTCCCGAGGACCAGACGCATACGGAAAACGCCGCCAGCAAACGGAGTTCCCTCTGTCAAGGCATAAAGAATTCATCTCATGAACAGTATGTCCTGACTGTGGCAAACCTGCTCCATAAAAACAAAGAGGGTCATTGAACGGCAACTGAGTCAACTAACAAAATCATAGAAAATCTTACATCCATGTCCGCCACACATCATTTAGTTCAAACTCCTTGTTTTTAATCATAATCTATTTGGGTTATGATGAAAACTGTCACATACGCTCTAATTAATATGCACCTTATATAATACACTGTATTGCTACTTGAAAATAATGACTGAAGAAAGCAAAATGAAACATTTGGATACACAGGGTTCCTACAGCTTAAGACAAGTTACATTTAACACTTTTTTTTAAATCCACTCAGAATAAAATTCAACACTAACTTCATAACCAAATTGAAGAAAAAAAACACATCAATTACTTAACGTGGTGGAGACAAGGGTAGAAGAGAACTGGGAAATACCTGCCGTCTGTTGCATTGATTCTCACCGTGCCGAGTTTGAAACACTTCCTGCACAAAATTCACCGTATACACTTCCTTGTACCGGTTTCCGCTATGCTGCGAAATCTTGGTTGAACAGCTAGTTTTCATTGAATTAACACTTCCCTTTTTTCGTCGCTAGCTAGAAGATGGTGCATCTGCGCTGAGCATGCCGGACACAAACAAAATAAGAGTATTGTTGGTTGCACTATCCTGATCTGTGTGACATTCTGTAATTTTTTTTTTAAAAATAGACGTTACCAATTGTTTTGAGATTTTAAATTGTAATGTCAGAAAAAAAAAAACTATTCATAAAATCCTACTTTCCATGTCTTAGCATTAAGACTTTTGAAAATTTGATTTAAGATATTTTAATACCAATTAAGGCCGTTTTTTTAGAATGAATTCAACGCCTTTTAAGACTTTTTAAGGATCCGCTGGAACCCTGATACAGTTTGTTTGCAACTATCCGAGACCAATACCAGTATCAGTGCAGATAAGTTGCTCTGCAGAGCAGTTAACAAAATGTGGGCAAGTGACTGGCTCTTCAAGACGTACTTAACAATAACAAGGTCTGAAGCAATGAGCTCATAGTGATAAGATAGCAGGTACATTGTTGGCTGTGTGGTTTAAGTGGGTTATGTGTCTAACATGTAATTATACATCTACTAAATCCAGATATAAAGCCTTTATACAATAATATGTAAATTGTCAAGGAGCCATGGAAAGGAAATAATTTCTACTTTGTAAAACTGACGCACTAATGTGCGTCTTAAGGAGTCGTTCGCCTAATGACTAAATTATGTAAAAAAGAACCTGAACACAGTGGAGCAGACAAGTGTTACCTCATAAGCAAGAGGAGTTCACAGGTGAGAGCCGTTATTATTACCTCAGGGTGATGATAAACGGTTGGTGATCAAGTGAAATGTCCTCACTGCCAAGCTGTTATCAAGCTACTTTATTGAATGTGTAGTGGTGAGGGGGCTGCTGGTACAAGTACGACACCTAGATGCAACATGAATTTCGTTTTAAAACTAGGGCTGTCAATCGATTCAAATATTTAATCGCATGATTGGTCCATAGTTAATCGTGATTAATCGCAAATTAATCACACATTTTTTTATCTGTTCAAAATGTAACTTAAAAGGGAGATTTAGCAAGTATTTAATACTCTTATCAACATGGCAGTGGACAAATACGCTGCTTTATGTATAGGTACCCATAGAACCCATTTTCATTCACATATCTCGAGGTCAGAGGTCATGGGACCCCTTTGAAAAAGGCCATGCCAGTTTTTCCTCACCAAAATTTAGCACAAGCATAGAGCGTCATTTTACCTCCTTTGCCATAAGCTAGTATGACATGGATTCCTTAGGTTTTCTAGTCTCAAATGATACCAGTATCTTCACTCTAGCTTTAAAACTGAGCCTGCTACAACCTCTGGAAGATCGATTGCGTTAATGCAAAGAAAATTAGAGAAATTATTGGCATTAAAACGAATGTTGACATCCCTATTTAAAACTAAATAATTTTTATTTAAAGAATAACTCTACATACTAGCTATTTGAAAGTGGACATAAGACCTTTAAGAATTGCATGCCGATTTATTTTAGTTTCTTTAAGTCCACCGTTAAAGTATATGTTCTACTCAAAAATGATGTGATTGTTACCTGATAGTTAGCATGTCCACCAATAAAATGTCAAATGTTCTGTATTGGCCTTTCAGTCATTCCTTTTAACCAGGGTATTAGACGTATAATATGTTAAGATAACTGTCTCATGGACAGACAGAAACAAATCCAAACAAATACTGACATGTGAAAATCACTGATTCTAAAACAAACTTGAATGATTACTGCAAATGGTAATACAGAGGACCTATCTCTCTGCTGAATATACTGTTAACTGTGTTATGTAAAAATGTCTTACTTTGAGAACGTACACACAGCGAAGGTGTTTTTTAAATTAATTTTATTTAACTTATCATGGTCAATGCCGATTTGGTATGACACCATACTGCAATCCTTACCCGGTCCTTCGATGGCTGTATGTAGCTCAGTTATGTCTTCATCACTGGGATAAATCTTGATACCCTCAGGCGGGTCTGCTGCTAGAGCTGAAACCTCTTTGTAGACCAAGCGAAGAATATGAGGAGGCAAATTCTCCACATTGGAGTTCTGGAGAGAGACAAAAAGATGGTTTAGTCAACTCTAGTTTGCATATCTACACAAACACAGAGCTACTACAAGAGAAAATGTAAAGTTAGGGGTATTTTCACAATATTGAGAGCAATGGTTAAGCTGCTTTACTGACACCATTAACTTACTGACCGATGGAGAAGAAATAGCGGACAGAAATAGTTAAATGCAGCGTCTGTAAACCAGTTTTTTTTTTAATCTGCCAATATTTGACTGCTGTTGTGATCTTTTTTCCTGGAGCATATCACCAATGCAACTGCTAAAAATCTGTACACTATGCTAGAAAGTATTATGGTCTTATTTCCTTACAACAGGCAACCTGTTTTGCACCTGCATTTTAACTTTGAGTACACAAAAATGGCATATCAAGTGTGTGAGAAAGAATAATGAATACTGGTATCAGCTTTGTAAAGCTATCAAAATTGATTCAAAGTTTTCTGACATTAGATAGATAGATAGATAGATAGATACTTTATTGATCCCAAATTGGGAAATGATTGTGTTACAGCAGCAGGTTTTCCAGGCAATGCATAGAAACAGTAAATAAAATGAATGCATGTGAATGGAAATCACAGAATCTCAGAAGCAGCAATAGCATCTTTAGTATGAACTGACCACTTCCCCAACCTACATTTTGAAATTGCAAGGAGTACATAAAATCACACACAACTGCAAAAAATGTCAAGGATATCAGAATAATTGTGGTCGTGGATGCTGGGTAGCAAAATGCAGGAGTCAAGTTTGCTTGGCGATTTAAAACCAACAAAGTCAACACAATTAATTAAGACAAACAACCAAAAAAGATATTTGTAAGATTGCAGGAATATGAAGAACGTCCTTCACTGGCAACCAGCTGAATCAATGCTAAAGATATATACTGTATCTACAGAACACACAATATAAAGAATATATTAGTAAACACTATAAATATACCAGACTACTAAAAAAAATATGAAATATAAACATATAATAAAATACTGTATACATTAGCAATGAGTGTAAGTTACAATTTGTATAAATAAAAATTAAATGAGGTAGTATAAGGCAATCAATTCATTGTCCTAACACTAAAAAAAAAACAATGCGACGTTTTAAATCATGTCCACACACATTGTTTGATATACTGTCTTTTTTAGAATAAAAAACAGA